>NC_083625.1:22704960-22882460 GCF_963584025.1 Labrus mixtus | reverse complement strand
GCGACTTCAAAGCGGCGAGGCAGCATTCTCTCCGCCCGGCCTGTTTACACTGCTCAGTGGAGTCTGCATTCCTCTGTCTCATTTTTCCATGGCATTCCACGAGGAGCTCCCTGCTCCTGGCTGCGTGCCCACCACTCATCAACCCCTCCCTCCAGCCCCCTGTGCCCCCCCCCCCCTCCATACAGTACATACATACTTCCGCACAGACAAACTGTACACTTCATTTGTCCATTAAAACGAGACAGGGTCCAGCTGGGTCTGGATCGCGCAGCGCCCACCAGCAGGGCACCTCTATAGTGATAGGAGGGGTGGGGGGGGGGGAAGAGGAAGTGCCCCCTCCCCCACAGTCAGGTGGATATGGAGACGCACGAATGTCAGGCCACGTCCCAACAATGTCGTACAGAAACATCTGCGTGGGCTCGTCTCTAAAAGCTCTCAGCTTGTGTCCTCGACATAAATCGGGCCTGCTCCAACGCCCGCCTCCGAGCCCGAGTGAAATAGAGCAGCGAAAAAGAAAACAATTATGCTGCCAATTACAAGGTGTGTTGCACGCAGGCGACGGCCACATCAGAGGAATTCTGTGCTCGTGTTTTGTGACTATTTACTGGTAGTGTTGCTAAGGATGCAGCGCGTGTGTGTGTGCTCGGCAGTATGGTCACATAAACATTTGGGGAGAGTATAAATAACACGGAGGAGGCCTCTAGTTAGCTAGCTGTTGTGTTTACTCGCTCCTTTCCCTTTATGACTGCATTTCTCCGACATCGGGCCACAGGTGATTATTGGATTCTCTGCGGCACGCCGACACATCTCATGGCTCCAATTAGAGATACCCTGCACCAGGATGACAAAACACTCAAAAGCAAAAGCAAAAAGAGAACTTTAATGGAGTTTATGATATCAAGATCTGTTTTCATTTAGCTTACCTTTCTTCGAGGTTATGCTCCCAGGGGTTCTCTTTGCAGAAAATGTAAGATTGAGGCTCTAACACTCATCTACATGACTTGTAAGAAGGGTAAAGCGTTTCAAGTGTTCATCCTCAGCGTGCAGATGTTAAAGGGATCACCTGTGAGGAAGGAGGAAGCTAGCGGGACTGCCACTCATTCGGAGCAGCTGGGAGGACAGGCTGTGATTAACGGTGCGAGTTGTAACCCCGGTAATTGAGCTTTACACTTTTCTGCAGCCGTTTAAAGTGAATTCACTTTTCACTCCAGTTCAGCCGCCAACAGGTGAACCACACCTGCTGCAGAGACACGCTGGAGGACCGCTTCTATCACACAGAGCCGCATGTTGCATTTAAATGAAGTGCGTTTAAAAGGGCAGAAAAATGCTTCTGGAGAAAACTAGACGGAGGAGATCCACTACAAAATATAGTGATGAATGGAGGAAGGTCAGTTGCAAACTTTAAATTGACCTCTTTTTGTTTAGAGTCTGAAGGTTTACGAGGCTGACGGGAAGAATAGTCCGAGCTACAGGAGGAAGAGGGGAAGAAGTAGAGGAAATGGCGCCCTCTCATTTGCCTTTATACCATAATAAAGTCTGACCCATCTCCCTGGAATAGGGACGTTTTGGAGGTCGGGTTGAAGGGGTGGGGGGGGGCATGAGATTGCATTTCTAAATGAAGCTGGATGTTCCAAACACCCCCAGCAGCCGACTGTTTTTGTATTTTATGTGTGAGCGTGTAAAACAGGCACCTGTCTCTCGTTAAACAGAAACCACACTGCATCGCTCCTCGGGTGGCACCATCGTTACGCTCCGAGGGGGGGGGAGCCACTGTTTGCTGTTTATTTTTTCATGCAGCCGTTTTATTTTGAAACTCAACCCTGTCCTCTAACAGATCTGCACACAGAACTGTATCTGTACTTTAAAATACGGTATGTACACACGGTGTGTTTTAAGGAGTAATGACTCGTTGGTTTGGGGCGCACACGTGTTCCTCGCCATGCTATGGCGGTGCAGCTGTATGTTTTAGCGATGGCAGTCAGTGGGTCTACCACTTTGGTTGAGACTGAAATATCTCTGCAAGTATTCCCTAATTAGCCCACAACCCAACACAAACAAACCGCTCACAGCGCAGGACGTCGTAAAAGAAGGACGGCCGTTTGGGCTAATGCTAACTGTGCATGACCGTGTGGTTTAATGTAGCATTAGCTTACTCATACAAAGCTTTTCCTCTCATCTGGAAAATTTGAACTGAGACATAAATTCACCTAAAGAATCCAAGGCCCCAACGCCCTGGATTGCACGAATATGTTGGAAACTTTAGTTATTTGTGAAATCTAGACGATGTGAGGAAGTTTGCCTCAAAAGAAATGTACAATATTTTGGATTCCATTGCCTCTTTTTGTTGCTGCCATAGTATCTAAACGGGTATCAACGTGGTTTGATTTTTACTAGTGTCATACCTAAGTTTGAAATATTGTTGTCATGACAACCCCAGTGACGAAGATGATATGAGGAGTTGTATTAAACGTGGCTCACTCTCCTGGTTCTCTGCTTTTTTTTTGTCCTTTTCTTTGTGTCTCTTTTGTTCTCATAAATTGCGGTTCCCTTCAGTGCACACCCTTCCTAATCTCTTTCCACATAGCTGACCTTAAGTCCCGCTCCATAATTGACTGACACATTGAACACAGTTGGTTTTCTCTCCGACTGATGTTGTGGAACCTGAGAGAGTTGGAGAGTGGTCCTGCAGGCCGGGGACGGGCCGGAGGAAGCCTGGAGGACGTGTGGATGTGGCCCCCGTGTCTACAGGGAAGAAGGATCACTGCAATACTAACAAACTGCCGGGGTTACCGAGCCACTGACTTGTTATGACAGGGAAGTGCTGTGTTTATGCTTCACTCAGAGCTTTGAAATGTATAGCCCGGTGCTGGCCTCGGGCTGATGGAGTGGCCCGCGTTGTTGGTAGTGTGTATGTTTGGGGGAGTATATATGCGAGCGTGTACGTTTGTGTAAGAAACCGCAGAACCTGTGCAGGACTTGTAAAGGCCACAGGGATCCATCTTCAAGTTGTTTCCATGACGACCTCAAAGAAACACAGTTTGCCTGTGAAGTGGCTCGTCCGAGACAGACCGACAGAAAGAGAGAGAGAGAGAGAGAGAGAGAGAGAAGCATGGTCATAGTTCAGGATTTCGATGCCTTCACTCGTCTGAAGTTATATTTTATTATTTCGACCAAATATTGGTCTTTCTGTGCAGCTTCAGTTTGTCAGAGACTTGTTGAGTAAAGTTACTCCTGGCAGTGATAACGTAGGAGCATAAGTTAAGAGTTAAGTGCTTCCACAGAGAGTTTTATAACTCCCCCGCTGGGCTCTAAATCCAGTATTTTCATTGACTTTCACTTCGCCTGAGAGGAAATCTGCCGCGGTGATCAAAGCCGAATTGTGCAGCTGCTCCTATAGCTTGGCGTGTGCAAAGTTCATCCCAGTTGAACCTTGATGCTGCAGGTTATTATGAAACCCTCGTGCACTTTGAGAGGATCAGGGAATCTGCATGTGAGGAAGTCAATGACAACATGCTTTCTTTAATAATGTCGCCTCCTTTGTACCGGGGCCATGATTTCATTTTCACATTTCCCGAGGATTGGAACTTCAGTATTTGTAAGACATGATGAGGTCAGACTCCTCATCCGGATCCAGCAGACTTAAGGACTGTGGACCCATCAGCCTTTTTCTGTTGATGTGTTCTGTCACAGCAGTAATATTGACCAATGAGAGCAGAGCGCGCTCTGCACACACACAATTCTTTGTGTGGTTTGGTCTGATTGTGATTATTTCCTCTGTTACGATGGACGTTGCTGTCCGTCGCTGACTTTAGATCTCTGACCTGGCGCTTTGCATTGTGGGAAACAGTACGCGAGGGAGACTGGTCTGATGCAGGCTGTAGATTTTACCTGAATCAGTTCTACATCCTGGTATTTTAGGGACACTGCAGACCTAACCTTTGTTCACATACAGCACTTTGGACAAATCAGTATGAACTACAGGACTAGAATAGTCGTCAGTTTCAAAACAGCCGGTGTCTATATCTTCTGTGAAACACTAATGACAGTCGCAGTCATGATAGTCGAGGACTGAACGCTTGCGGCTGGGTTTTTTTCCACCTTTTTGCACCATGAGCAGCGTTTCTTTTGACCAATCATGTCTTCATTTTTCGGTGTGCATCTCCTCTGATATGTTTCCCTCCTTAGTGCTCAGAAACTTTATCAAACGTCAACTTTCAGACTCTTTCCTCACCTCCCTTTCTTTTAGACAAACTCTTCCCCTCTCTCCGGCTTCTTCCTCATCTCGTCTGGTGTCTTTTATAGAACAGAGACTGTGGGGGGGAAGTGCACCTACTTAAAGAAAGCGCCCGGGCAAATTTGGGGCTGCTGGTAATTATTTGGGCCTCATTATAGGATCACATTTCCCCGAGTCATTCTCTGCGGTAACCGTCACTGGATATGGGCTTGACACTGTCAATAAAGCGGCGGGGAAAGATGACACGCCTTTTGTTTTGACAGGACCAAAAGCAGTAATGCCTCCTGTTAGTTTGCATTTGCAAAGAGAGAGGAGATTCTTTTCCAGACCCTGCGCTGCTCTCCCCTGGCAGCGGGCAAACCGACGTCACTCTGGTATCAGCCTTTCATGTACATTAAATCTACTCAGTGCAGGGTCATGAGATCCTGTTTGATGAGGAGTGTGTATCAGTGTCATCTGTGGCAGGGAACGCTGGACCGCAGTGTGTGTGAATAAGCCAGCACTGTTTGATTTTCAGTCCAAGGACGGATATGACATTTGAGAAAAGGCTCAGAGTCTTGGCTTCTCGCGCTGTCCCTGAAGTTACCGCGGAGGTTTAGACTCTCTCTGCTGCACTCTCGTACTCTCTCGCCTGCAGAGGAGGGAAGTAGAGACGTACAGAGTTACTGTTCTTAATCCAAAGTTTCTTTATCGGGTTTTACACTGAATGTACAGTATTATAATATTCACCAATGAGCTACAAGAATATCAGCAGTCCTGTCCCCAAATCCACCCACCCCAGAGTCCCATCGATGGCGGTCTCCGTGCTGGAAATGCTGTCTCAGTCTAACTTTCAGTAATAATAATAAATTTTATTTATAAGCGCCTTTCAAGACACACAAGGACACTGTACAACAATCAACATTTTAAAAACAGCGATGGATAAAAAAAACAGCATACAATAAAGAAGTGAAATGTAGGACAGTGTAATTGCAGTTTAAAATGTCAACCTAACGACAGGATGAGAGCTGGAGCTGAGGCTGGTTTTAAACCTCCTGACAAACCGTTACACCGCGCCCGCCTGTCAATCAGGTCAGCTACACGCCTTATTGTGAATAACTCTTATCGTTCATCAAATCAAAACTGATGAGTCATCAAAACATTCACCCCCCCGTACAGTGTGTGTCGATCGAGACATGAGCTAATCAGACCTGTTTGGTTTTTTGAACCAGGCTGTAAACATGTTAATCTCTGCTGTAAAAACAGGCTTTTTAGAATGGGTGTGTATGTGACTTCCTGTGCTTCTGCAGCCAGCCTCTAGTGGACACTCGAGGAACTGCAGGATGCTACACTTCAGCATCGGTTTCATTTTTCAACACTAGAGGTGTAGATGAGCATTGTTACATATTGTACCCGACCTAAAAAGCCTCTGCATGTTTCTAATAAGCTCCACGAGCAGAAACGTGCTCAAACTAGGATCAATATTGGAGATGCTTTTGAAAAATGGAGAGAGGTTAGAACACAGAAAGGTTTACAGACCGATGCAGAGCTGGATAAACACTGTTTCTCTACAATGTTTTGAGTTTGGACTGCAGTACCCATTTTAAACACCAGGTGTCAGAGTTACATATTGCATATTACTATAAGTCACCATCTCTTCATGAGCTCAGCCCTCATGAAGCTCTGAACCTAAACTCGCCCCTGACTTCAGTGAAGGCGTTCTATCGTATCTGTGCTTCTACTTGAGATTGTGTGTTCTCAGATGCAACAGTCACCTCGTGCACACATATGTTCACATGCTGAGGTGCCTCCAGCTACTATACGTAGCAGCTCTTTCATTCATTAACCAACGCTCACACAAACACTCACACTGTGGTTTGATGTGATTCCACTGGGTCAGTGTGTCATCCTGACCTCTGACCTCAGACTCAGTCCACCCCTTAATGAATATATTCCCCTTTCTCTCGAGTCTGTGCAGAGATGCACTCGTCAGTTAGTGTTGCTCAGTAACCCAGGCAAACACATTCAAATATCTTTGGGCTTCAACATGCGGTCTTGGTTTCTCGTCTTGGCAGCTGCTTTTCCTGCGGTTTAAACAAACATTTGGTCTCATTAAAGCATCTTCTGCCAAGACAATCACCAAACTGCTTTGATTTACACCTTCAGAGACAGATATAGATCCTGTGAAGAAAAATATCTCTGGCTCGTTGATTTATGCCGAGTCGCTCTTTGAACCTCTGTGTGCCAGTGTGACCGATTCAAGAGCATCAGAAGCTGAGCGTCGCTGCATCAGTTCGTTTAAAATCACTGAATAAAGATGTCAAATACCACACGGCAGTTATGATACAATCAATCTTTAAACGCCTCTTTGAAAAATGAGACAAAGTATGTCAGCAGGACTGTTAACGCTGACATCTTTATCTTCTCCAGTGTCGACCAAAAGTCCTGTAGCAGCACATCACGCTGACTTCTTCTCTCTGGAGGGAAGCCCTAACCACTTCCTGTTTCTGTGCTTAACTTCACGTCCTAACCTTCACTCTACCAGAGGGGCCTTACTTTTCAAGATTTATTTTTGGGGCTTTATCAGAGAGACAGGACGGTGGATAGAGTTGGACATCAGAAAGAGAGAGAGAGGAAAAAAAGAGCCACAGGTCGGATTTGAACCTGGGCTGCCCCCTTGAGGATTGCACATTCACCACTATGCCATCGGTGCACCTCTGAATTTTCATGAACCTTTATTTTTACCAGGAAAATATTCTCGTAGAGATATACAGGATCTCTCCTTTAAGAGAGTCTTGGTCAAAAATAAAAGCAGGTTTGTATCCAAACAGGAAGTAGAGTACCCTTAGTTTAAGACGATACGACATTTCAAAATAAAAGCATGACAAAAAACTGTTCTGAATGGCAAAACAATGGAATTTCAAACAGTATTATGTGAACAAATGTGAGATCCCCAGTATGACAAAAATACCTGGAGGTCGTTCTGATTCAGGGAAAATCTCCAGTCTGCATCAGACCAGTCTCCCTCGCACACTGTTTCCCACAATGCAAAGCACCAGGGCAAAGATCTAAATGAAGGATACATGACATGCATCCAACGCAGCATCCGGAGCCCTGTGCACACGTCCCGCTCATTCACACCATTCGGCCAATCAGAGGAAGAACCAGCTAGCCGTTAGCACCCGTCCAATAGATTAACGTCAATGTGTTTGCATCTGTGAGGTCAGAACTCGACGACTGTTTAAGAGCGAGGAAGAGTCACATCGTGGTCTCTGTGTTAAACCGTGTTATCGCTGTAGACTGCAGATCTCCCTCCGAGCTCGCCGTCTCGCCCCTCATGTGAGTGTGTGTTTGCGCAGAGCAGGTGTGTGTGCTTAGTGGTGGAGTGTGAAGACAATGAGAGACACAAAGAGACTTCATGGGACGTGGGAGGATGAGTCATTCGGTGCAGAAGTGGGTCAGTCCCAGCTCAGGTAGCTTGTCGTTTTAGGTGTGTATGTTTGTATGTTTGATTGAACTCTCCATTGATATGAACAAACCTGGCAGGCCTTCCAGGGGCAGAGCCGCCTCGCTCTTTATTCCTCCTGAATAATGGAATCAACGCGTACTGATCTGCGTCTGTCCACTCTTGCGCAAACCTAATCTGCTTCATTTAGATGACTTTGTAAACATCGTTTTGCCCAGACGGCGTACGACCTTCGCTGAACTTAACGGTGCGGTGGCTCTTGATGAGAGGTGCACGCTCTTTTTGCTTCCCCTCTCTTAACGCGCACTGACATAACTGCCTGGGCCTGGTTCTGTCTTGGCAGCAGATGAACTAAAAAGCTCTCTTGCTGATTATTGGCTCATGAAAAAAGAAGATCTGCAGGGCTAACCGAGGGAGAGAAAAAAGTATTATTGACTTCTCACCGCAGCTACTATTTATCCCTCCCTTTTTCTCTGACATGTATTTGTTTTTGAGGCTGTTAGATTCTTGCCTCTGAGTATTTTTGGGGTAGTCTTTGATTGTAGCTGGAGAGGAATGCCTTTAATCGTGGCTACAAAGGAACCGAGGGACATGTCCCCGTTAGTTTTTTGCAACAGATCTAGACAGATGAGGAGGAGGAGGAGGAGGCAGAACGGAGGAGTGAGCATTGTTAACAGTCTGTGGGGAGCTGTTTGCGTGCCCTGTGGTTTCTGGTCTCTGTGAAATGGAGACTCAGTGATTTGGTTTCCCAGGCCCCCTTTTTCTCAGGGCCGCACACAAACCGAATGAAGACGTTTCAGTCTGTCCTGGCTGCTGTTTATAGTCCAGCTGCTGCATGTTTCTAAGTGGCACCAATGGTGGCACATGGGGAGCGTTTACAGCCATATGATTGGAAGTGGTGTGGGTGTATTCAAAATAGAAGATAATGCTTAGTCTTGTCGACGATGCAAAACATAGACACTGTGACCGTGGAGGTGGTTCACCTCAGCGCCTCATCGAGCTTTCAGAAACTCAAAGCAGCCGCTCAGCTGTGGGTTTATTATCTGCTTTATGAAATATGAATGCACAGCTCCATTCATGTCGAAAACTGCCGCAAACTCTCGACGTCAGAATCCTCTTCCTGGACGTGGCTCTATTTCAACCTTTCCCACAAACCGATAGCAAAAACGAGCGGAGGTCATGGCATCATTGAAGTAATGTCATTAAAGGATTTCATTTTATTTCCCATTTTTTTCTCTTTGTTCAGGGCCAAGTTCAACGTCAGGCCTTTAATTTGGGCCTTGTAAATGTGGACTGGTAGAGGCTGCTGGCAGTGCAGCGTGCGGCGGCCACTCAAGCTCCATGCGTGGGTCTGCAAACACTACACAAAGGAGGATTCTTCAATGGAGATGGTTAACTTTGTTATTTAAGATTTAAAGCCACAGTATGTAACTTTCCCACCTTTAAATAATCGTTTCAGAGTTGGATTTAAAAGCACAATAACTTTCAGCAGGAGGAATGTATTCTCTCTCATGGCGCCCCGGTCGCCTGTTTACTGCACTATGTCACAGCGGGCTGAGGCCATCCTGTGATTGGTGCGTTCAGCTTTACAGCGCTAGTTCAATTTGAGACCATAGGACATTCTGTAGTAACAGGTCAGTGACGGTGGCAGCCATCTTGGTTGCTGTTCTGTTTTGTCTGGCCGATGGTTAACCTGGCAAAAAAAGTCGATAATCACAGCACAGTTTGTAATTTGTCATTTCTTCTTTTTTTTTCAAAGCGATCAATAGTCATCTCCCCCTGTCTTTAAATCATCATATTAATAATAAAGGAATATGATCTTAACTGAATACAGAAGGGATCTCCCTCCTTACTACCCCCCCTCATCCTGTTTTCTTTTATCTGCCTGTCCCTCTCGTCTCGCCCCGTCTGCTCTCCTCCCTCTCTCCCTCTGACAGACACACACCAGCCCCATTACGTCATTCCCTCTGGACCGGGATGCCAGCTGTTGATGTCACCCTTGGGTCTTTTTAATTTAGGGATTTCCGCTGGGTGAGATGAGGGGGAGCCCCATGACCTCAGCCCACAGCCCACATGAAGACACATGAAGACGCCGTGGCAGGATGGGCCTGTACGAGGCCGGGCCTGGCCGGGGCGGGGTTAGGCCGCTCTGCAGGGGTGTGGGTGCGGCAGGGGGATCTTTGACCTGATCAAGGAGCACTTTATCCGTGCCCTCAGTGATGTCATCTGAGCAAACTAGTGATAACACGGGTGTTTTTCAGGACCCGTTTTCCCCGTCCTGCGTGACAGCGCGTCTGCAACTTGCAAACACCGCCGCGATCCCTTGAGCTCTTAAATGCAGCCTTTCAGCAGCTCCGAATTTCCTCCCTTTCAGAGGGGATCAAATGTTCCAACCGAAGAATATCTCCCGTTCTTTCAGTCCTCCAGGCTTTGAGTGGGAGTGAAAATGGCCGTCCGTGTAATTGATTTTGTAAGGTGCCAGCGTTCTCTTCCCCTTGATATCAACAGGGTACAGTGTGGAGAGGAAACGCCTCAATTTAACTCATAAAGGATTCTATAGGAACGTTTTCTCTAGAGGTGTGAAATCAGACATCACCTCGACAACACCGTACATTTGCTTTTCATCGTGTTTCTTGTGACTGTTGTTGTCTTTGTGAAAAACCCTGATATACCATATACAACAGGGCGTGACTTACTGAGACAAATCTACATTTCCTTTGTATAGAACAATATACATCTGGAGGACTAGGTGGTTTGTAGATCAACGGTTTGAAGACAAAGGATTTTTTGATGCAGATTTCCTAACATGAGTGACGTGAAAACATCTGTCTCTCTGGGTAAACTACAGTGTGTGGATCATGACAATGTAATAATCTCCTTTTGTTTTACCACAGTAAAAGCCTCTCTGGTATGTTCTAAGAGTTTTGATGATCGTCAGGATAAAACGTTGATGTGCACATGTTCCTTGTCTACCTTTGAATTCATGCCGTCGCTCCCCCGTGAGGGCTGCAGACGAAGAACTTTGTGCAAAAGTGATCAAGCGATCATGTTTCCTTCTTCATACGAGTTGTTTACCTGTTTCTCTCTTTCCATCCGCAGTATCACCCTCTGTCGCTGTGCAACACGAGCGAGGATGAACGACAAGAGAGTGACTTCATCACCATTGTCAAACTGGAGCACAGGGTACCCCGCTGTCTGCCGCTGCTCGATAAGGTACACACACACACACACACACACACACACACACATGCCCTTCAAAATGCTTCATGCATTTTTTCTGATTCAAAGCCTCTGAGAAACTCCCCTCTCTGTGACCCCGTCCCCTCTCAGACACGGCAGCAGACAGATAAAGCCGGCTGCCATCTTGTCTTCTCTCCAGCACCTCTTCCGCTCTTGGACTCAGACTTTAAAGACGAGACGGTTTGAGGGGGAATTGTTTGGCAGGGGCTTGAAGTTTTGTTCAGGACGATGATCTTTCAGAGGAGGGCTTGGACAGGAGAAGGGGGAGGAGGAGGAGGAGGAGGAGGGGGGGGGGGGGGGGGGCTTAGCTCAGCACTGCAATGTCGCAAGTGGCAGTGAGCCCTGGCTTTGGATGTGAGGCTTTCAAGCCCCAGCTGTCACTGGTCCGATCCCAGCCAGCCAGAACCAGACACTCGCTGCTCTCCATTTCTTCTTCCCTCTAATATGAACGCAGCTCCATAGATTCCTCTAACTCTGATGTATGTGCAATGGTTGACCTAAATCCCCCGTGTGTTTAAGTAGTCTACCATGCACATACAGGCTGGCATATTCAAACATTTAAAGCAGCGCGATTTCAAACTGATGCTATTTTTTTCCTGTTTTTTAAGTGGTGACAAATTAGCACGTAGGAGCAGAGTCAGGCTGCTTCCTTTTTTTAGCCTGTGTTTTCTTTTCCCCCTAATTTAAAGCCATGTTTAGGAGCTGCCCGCCGTGGCGACGATGTAGAGACATTCCCACACACTTCCCCGCTCCTTTTTCTTCCTCCTCCTGTTGCTCCTCCAGCGGGTGAGCAAACCGAGGAAGGCCAAAGGGGGGAGGCTGTCACTCAAGGCTGACTCCCCGAAAACTGTTTTGATTAAAAGCCTTAATGGCAACACTTTGTTGTCCCGCACACAAAACACAGTCTCTCCCCCCCCCCCCTCCCCTCCTCCCCCCCATGCAAAATCAGCCTGGAACAAAAGGCTTCCGAGTGTTTTCTCCCTCCCTGCAGATCGTCTTTGAAATCAGGCGAAGTAAAGGAGGGAGGAGAGGGGAGGAGAGGGGGAGTCTTTCTTGTTGTTTTGGTCGTCTGGAAAGTATGTGTTGCAATAAACTCCTCTCCAGCCACCTGCATCCTCGCTTCCTCTGCGAGATTCAAAGCGTTTTGGTCTTGGTGGATTTATTGGGGATTCATCATGCAGCTGCTGAGCCGTTCGCTCTCCTCTCGGCCTTTTGAAGACGATGAGTCAGACGGTTTGGGGATGTGCACCATTGGGTCAGCCCTGGTCTCTGGATGGGACTTGTTTACAGTTTTTGTCTGACTGCAACCCGCCCCACTGATCTATAGATACTCCAACGGCCACAGAGGGTTCGTGTTGCACCGCACACACTCAGAATAGACTGTAAAGCAAACAAAGTGAAGCTCCAAACCTTGGGAGGATAACGTTTCATTGTTGCCCTCTGTTTTTATTTTGGTATTCCGATGGTCTTATCCTCTGCGACATCATGAGCAAGCAGGGAGATTCCTCTGCCGATGTGCAGCCGTCTCTCTAATCCTCTTTTGTCTTACTGAATTCAACCTCACAGTATCTCCGATCAGCTTGGAGAGTTCAAGTTTATCTCCAAAGATGTGTGTGCCACGGTGCTGCCTGGAGGCATCAGTGTAAACTTTACTCTGAATAAATCTGTAACCTAGGCCTTCTTCCTCTCAGACTGCAGCTCCGTCGAACAGCGTCAATGAGAATCCATGGTGGTGATGAAATCCGTTTTCACAGGGATGGAGTCTCTGGCCTGTGCCTGAACTTGTTGACTCTGTTAGAAAGCCTCATTATTGATTCTGCTGCTCTCAGATGAAAAGGGTTTGGGCCGGATTTTGCTTTAATCCTGTGTGCGTGTGTGTGTGTGTGTGTGTGTGCGTGTGCGTGCGTGTGTGTGTGTGTGTGTGTGTGTGTGTGTGAAATAGGATCAAATTACTTCAAGTGTGACTCCCTAAATTTGCTCAATCTTGCTAAAGTTTGAAGTCATTGTAATAAATGTGATTGTAGCATCTTTTAGGCACTTAAGGTTTTGTTTTTCCAAAAACAACGGCTTTGTAGGAATTTGGTTTGGTACACTTTGGCGTCCTCCAAAGGTCTTTAATTGCAACTGCACCATCGTGAGGTACACACACAGCGATGTTATTCCTCCCCCTCTCAGACAACGTGCATTTGTTGACAAGCAGAGGGTTGGTGTTGTGGGAAGCCGAAGAACTATGTTGATTGAAAAACAACTCAATCCAGTGACAGGAAGTGCTAGAAATCAAGTGGATGTAGTGACAGGAAGTGCTAGAAAACAAGGGAAGCCGTTGAGAGAATAAATCATGGCCGTCATGAGGATGTTTTTGTCCCGTGTTGTCTGATTGTCAGTTGGCGGTGACGCTGACCTCAGGTTTTCCTCCCTGATGTTATTTAAGCGGAGACAGGGGGCTGGAAATGTGATGGCAGCTGCTTTTGGCTTCTTGTCCTCTGGTAGCCGAGTCCAACGTCACCAGTTCATCAGAGACGAGTGGAGGAGCAGGAGGTGGAGGAGGAGGAGGAGGAGGAACACGGAGAACATCTGGAAAAAAAGAGGGAACATTTGAGCTTCTCAGCGTAGATGTAAAAAGCAGCAGGTACACAATGGACGTCCTAGCCGGGATGAAATGCTTCAGTGTTCAGGGGCTTTTGCTTTTTGTCTCTCCCAAGAAAGTTCATTATTTGCCAGACTCATGCGCCGTTTCTTTTCAAAGAGATCAACTATGACTTTCTGTAACTTTCATCTGTTATTCAGAGCTGGACTGACTTTTTCAAGGAGCGTATACCTCTGAAACCCAGATGATTCCTTCTTTGAAGCACAGGAATGATTTGAGCATTTGTGTTATTCCAAGCACGAGATCAAACTGAAAACTACTCGAAATCTCTTTTTCACCCTGAGCAACAAAGTACGAGCGCTTTCTTCCCCGTGTCATATTCCTTCTGATCTTTGTGGAATCACTGCTGTGATCCTTTAATCTTTAACACAGCGGCTTCAAAAGTGATCCAACAGTAGCTTTGGGCTTATCTTTCATAATGGGCTGCCTCATTATTGCTGCACCCATTAAAGATCCATCTTACTTAACCGTCTCTGTTTTGCAGATAAGTCCTCCCCGTGGCACTCTGCATACCATTCCTCTACTCTCGAGAAAAAAAAAACAAGACGAAGTAACTTTGCAGTTCGTGCCTGTTTGACCCTGACGACAGCGTCTTCCCTCCCATTTCCTCTGCAGCTAAAGTTAGTCTCTGTCATACGTACTCACCCTATCACTGTGAAGATAACTCAGTAGGAAGTGCCCAGCTTCGAGTCCGGCAGCCTAATGACGGCCCTCTCTTCAGTCAGTGCTCTCGTTATGGCTCTCA
The DNA here is from genome assembly GCF_963584025.1 of Labrus mixtus. Taxonomy (NCBI): domain Eukaryota; kingdom Metazoa; phylum Chordata; class Actinopteri; order Labriformes; family Labridae; genus Labrus; species Labrus mixtus. The sequence continues at coordinate 22,868,149 of NC_083625.1, read as the reverse complement.
CAGTCCTCATGAGGTCATTTGTGGTCTGATCAGCCCGTCTCCGAGGGTTTATTTCTGCTTTGATTTGGATGATGTTGTGACTGCGGAGGTATTTTCCTGAGTCAGTGTCCTCTTTTTTGTTTTTCCCCCTCTCATGACGAAGCAGGTATTAAAATAGACGTTACACTCGCAGGAAGGACTACAGCAACCGTATATGGTGTGTGACCAAACCGCTAGGCCATCTACGCCCCCAGCATACAGTGTTAACATCAGCTGCTCTCTGCGTTCCTCATGTGTCACAGTTGTTGTTATGGGTTAGTTTGTACAAATGTCAATGTGTACCAGGGGGCAGTCAGTTGAATCTGCACACTGGGCGGTCGGGGGTTCGATCCCCAGCTCCTGCAGCCTCATGTCCTCGGGCGAGACACTTAACCCCAAGTTGCTCCTACCCCAAGGCGGCCGCTACTTTCCGAAATAACTTTCGTCGGCCACATGTTTGAAAGCGAGGCACAGGATCTTCAGAGTAGCCCCTTGGGGTGGCCAATCAGACTTCAAGGATAGTCGTGGTCACTCTCTACATCCACCTCCTTACATTTTTTAATACAGCGTGTTGATATTAGCACGGCTGTCCTGGAGTAGAGCTGAGCTCGCATGGCTGTAGCCTTTCATTTGAGTCGCCTTTTTTTTTTCTTTGTAGTAAAAATAAAGATGTGTTACAGGGGGATGAGGAAGCCTTTAGATCACATGTGAGAAGCAATGACACCATGCTGATACTGCGGATGGAAAGAGAGAAACAGGTAAACAACTCGTATGAAGAAGGAAACATGATCGCTTGATCACTTTTGCACAAAGTTCTTCGTCTGCAGCCCTCACGGGGGAGCGACGGCATGAATTCAAAGGTAGACAAGGAACATGTGCACATCAACGTTTTATCCTGACGATCATCAAAACTCTTACCAGAACATACCAGAGAGGCTTTTACTGTGGTAAAACAAAATGAGATTATTACATTGTCATGATCCACACACTGTAGTTTACCCAGAGAGACAGACACCATGCCCTCACTATCACGCTCCTCACCTCCAACCCGCCACCTTGGTCTGTGCCTGTTGAACTCACCAGGAATTCCTCGACTGAAGTGCAGGGATGTTACTCCTGCAAAGCAAAAGTACTGTCAGTCAGTGTTTTCCACGGTCAGCTCAACCTGGAACAAAGTTTTAACAGGGAAAACAAACCGTCAGGCGTTCCTGGTCGTGCGTTGAAATATCTGCTGTGTTGCACGTCCGAGGACAGAAAACCCGGCGATGTGTCGTCTGTGTCTGTCGAGCGCACACAGGAGAGCACATTCCCGTGGGACTCAGCCAAGGGAAACTTTGGACAAGGCAGAGCCGTGAGCAACAGGAATGTCATTCAATCTCCGTCCACTGACATGAATGTTTGCTCCCTGCGTGTTAGGTTCAGATAGTTACTGTATTCACACGGTTCTGTGTCCGTGCTCGAGTCCTCCCTCCACCACCTGAGTGTCTGTAATCTGAGGGGGAAACATGGCTCCCTCTGAGCTCATCAGCTGGTTGTTGCTGTGAGTTCACAGACATGGTGGGATCTGTGGATCGCCTGCAGAGTAGTAACTGTAATGTGCTGCACCGTATGGCGGTGTACATTTAGCAAAGCAGCAGGACATTTTAAACAATTAAAGCATTTGAGCGTCCAGAATCGAGCTTTGCATCAAAGGATAATGGCCGCCATGTGGATATTCCTACGTGTGATTCTGCCGTAAACACAACGCACCCTGATGTGTGCGAATAATCAGTAACCCTGAAGTTCAACCAGCAGCGTTTGAACTGCAAGGTCCTCCAGTTCACAGGATCACAAGACGGTGAGACTTGAAAGACTTGAAAGGTCAGAGAGGCCCGCGGGGTCGCAGCTTAACAGATGTCACCTTGACCTGCAGCGTTGTTGTCGTTCAGCTCCGTTCAGCGCTGTCATCACTCCGACCGGAGGCGTGCGACTGATTTGCAGAGGGTCTGGGGCCTCCCGGGCCGCTCTCGCTGTGCTCGTCCTGTCACCTTAAAGAGGTGGAAAATCCTCTGGCCTAAAGGTGCGTGCGTTCACCCCTGCGGCATCTGTCGGGATATTTTCAGAGCAACACGCCCCAGCTGTGGCCGCGGCTCTCGTCTGCATGTCTTCTACTTGCCGGGTTTCTCGCCAGCATTGCTAAGCAAAACATTGACTCCGAGCAGATGGCACAGTGAACTGCCCCCCCCCCCCAGCCACACACGTACATCAAATCTGGAAGATGTTTTGTTTGCTTTGAGATGCTGCCTCTCTCTTTCCCAGAAACGGGCGATTAGCAGCTTGTTGCTCCCCCCTCTCTCACATTTCTGCTCTTCCCTTTGCTCTCCCCTCCTGAGCTGACACTCGGGCGACGTTCTGCCTCGCCATGGTTACTGCAGGCATCGTCCTCTCCTGATTTCTCGGTCCAATCTGAACTTGTCCGCCGCGCCACCGCAGAACTTTTATACACAAACAGTGAGATGTCTACGGTGCCGCTCGGTGGGAAGTGCCTCTCCAAAATAGAAGCTGTTGGATTATCACCTGCGTGTGTGTATGTCTGGCCTGCAGAGTTTGTCCCTGTTAACAAGATGTGGACGGTGTTTTGTCCTGCATCTGTACAAACATCCAACAAAACCCTGTTTTTACACTTCAGCTTCACTTGATTCACCGGGCCATCACAACGACTACAGGCAGAAATATGTGAACACTTCAACACACTTTAATGTATCACATAAGACTTTATCAGAACCAGCGGATGTGTCTTTAAATTAACATGAAAACATCATCACTACTTTAAATAAGGGCTGTCAGATTTAAAAAAAAAAAACATGTATCACGATGAATTGCTAAATTTAAATATAGTTCATCACGATTAATCTACGGTGGCTGGGAAGTGCAAAACAAACACTTTTACAAAATGTGAGACACACTTACTTTTTATAAAACACATTTACAAGATGTGAAACACTTTTACCACTCCCCAAAGAAATGTACAAACGGCAGAATCTTGACAGAGAGGGAATGTACCAAATGCAGGAAGTGACCCGGAAGTGATTGAGTGAGGGGTTTGTTTTGGTGGAGAGACTCGCAAACAGTGATATGGAATGATACGTAGTTTATGGTGATGGAAAGATGTTCCGCTCATTTGAGCCCGATTAGTCAGTTTTGCTTTTCATATGGACGGGCTCTCAAACTTTTAAAGAATACAGATGAGACGGAAGGACCAGAGATTCACATCCGGGTTGCTTCCTGCATTTGGTACATTCCCTTTCCGTCAAGATTCTGTCGTTTGTAAATTTGTTTGGGGACTGGTAAAACTGTTTCACATCTTGTAAATTTGTTTTGCACTTCTCAGCTACTGTAGTGATCGCATTTTTTATTCCATGTTTGAAATTAAAAAATATAAAAATTATTTTGCATTTGTAAATAAAAATTGTTAGGCTTTTATTTTGAAATTTTGTACTGTTTTCATTCATTTTTTGACCCTGATGGCAATGTCCGGGTGTGACACAATCTTTTAAAACAATGTATTGATACACTGATGCAAACCTGCATAAACAGCGCTCATGTCAGCGTCTGTGCATGCTAGGCTGCTTCCCCTCAGGGCGAGCACAAGCCGCGCTCCTGCACGACTGCTCCTGCTATTCCAGAATGCAAAGCGTCTCAAGGCGTTCATATTGGGGCGGCACATCTCTCACTTGTCACTTCAAAGGGAGCGTGTGGGGGTCAGGGTTTCATCAGACTGTCGTCGGTGCTCGGCGCAGACGTTTTGAGAAAAATGCTGCCCTAAAAATAGAACGCCGTGTCATGCTCATAAAGCGAGACAGAGCCCAGATGATAGCGCTCCATGCCAAATGGCTGTCATTAAAATACCTCCATCCCAACCGGTTAGGAGACACCTTCAGCTGGCTGCAAGCGTGGAGGAGAGGACACCAACCATCCATTATCCATACCGCTTATCACGGGGGGGCTGGAGCCGATCCCAGCTGTCATTGGGCGAGAGGCGGGGTTACATCCTGGACTGGTCGATCACAGAGCCAACATACAGAGAAAAACAACCAGGCACACCTATGAGACATTTAGAGTCTCCAATTAAGCTAACGAGCATGAGGGAGTGAGGGAGGAAGCCCCAGTACCCAGCATGCACCAGGAGAACATGCAAACTGCACACAGAGAGGCTCTGCATCACTGGCAGCCCACATCTGTTTGGATGATGTGAAAGCTTTGCACAAGTTTAGAATGTCATAATATTCAACAGTCATCCCTCATACTGATGTTTTTTTACTGGTGTTCCTTACAGACACACAAGGTAGCTTTGAGGTACTCGTGATCTCTTCATAAGATCTGCTTCCTTCCTTTCTAACACCTGGACTCTGTGATATGATTTGTATGGTGAAGTTAAAGAACTAGAGCTACTTGGTAGTTAGAGGTGGGGGGGGGGAGGGGGGCACTGGAATCGATACAGTTATTGCAATATTTTTCATGGCAATCGATGTTTTTATTATTTAAATATCAAATGTGTTTTTTTTAGTTTTAAATTCCTGAAGGGGTTGCACAATTAATTTAGAAAAAGTTGCATTGTTAAAAATTCCTGCAGGTGTTCAGTCGTCCGTTCGTGTTAGTGTTCAGTCAAATTCCATTAGACTGAAATTCTAAGAGTTCAGATTGTGAGGTGCGTTCAGCCTCTTCCAGGGTTTAACTTTGATCACAGTGTCGGTCAGTCTGTAGGCTCGACTCCCTTCGTGTAGAAATGAAAAGACAGAAGTGAGAGGAAGAGACTGAGAATGTTTTATTTGTCAAAACTGTTCTTGATTTAGTTTGAGGACAAAATATGCGATTAAAGAAGTTCAATCACAATTAAAACCTCAATAATATCGAATCATGACTCAAGTATCGTGATGATATGGTGCCATGGGACTCTGGTGATTCCAGCCCCTACAGGTCGTGGTGCGCTTTGAAATAATAATTCAGCGTTGACTTCATGTTTCAGAAAACAATTAAACCCTTCCTGTCCTGCACTGTTTCAAAAACTCTGAGCTCTGAAGCTAAATGCTCAGCTGTCTGTATACAGAGACAGAAGGAAGAGTCTGCATCAGATGTAAAGTCATCATTGAAGCTTGGAACAACAGCTGATTTTGTAGACATGAACGTTGGGGTGTTGGTCGGAGGCATTTTAAAGGTGAAAGAAAACAGGACCTCCATGGAGACTGGAGTACAAGTCGTCTGTGAAACACGATGTCCATGTTGAGTTATCGCTTTAACCCTGGACCGAGGGCTTCCCAAAACCTCCAAACAAACACTTTCACATCAAGCAGGAGAAGAAGGTTCATCCACTCTGTGTCCACGTGTGTCAGTCAGTCATTTAATGAGACACGATGGACGTCGTCCCATTGTGTTTGTGCGAGACACAAAAGTTTCGGCTCAAATTGTCCAGATTTGATGAAGTGGGACGAGGACATGTTGCTCCACTGAGTTACCCATCTTCCATGAATCCATGTTAAAGTGCATGATATCATGATGATCATAGGTGTGTGTGTGTGTGTGTGTGTGTGTGTGTGTGTGTGTGTGTGTGTGTGTGTGTGTGTGTGTGTGTGTGTGTGTGTGTGTGTGTGTGTGTGTGTGTGTGTGTGTGTGTGTGTGTGTGTGTGTGTGTGTGTGTGTGTGTGTGTGTGTGTGTGTGTGTGTGTGTGTGTGTGTGTGTGTGTGTGTGTGTGTGTGTGTGTGTTGCAGCCTGAGGTGACATGAGGGGTGACAGATCTGAAGGGTTGCAGACTTTATTCAAAGAGAAAATGTTCCGTCTTCACTTTCATCTTTACTGCTCATTCTTTACTCCTCTAGCCTGTAGAAATGAAGATGTTTTTTTCTCCACATGGGGACGGCGGATCTGATCATAAGACGAGTGCTAAATGGGCCTGAAGTCACGGCTGTACCATATAGCTGCCTGTCCCTGATGAATGAGGCGTTTATAGGGCACTAACTTATTATTACTGCAGTATTAGTCCTTTGATCTCCCAGCAGTTTGAACCCTGGAGATTTTTTCAGATGGGGAGGCTTGTCAAAATAGCTTTGCAGATGGGATCGGGCCTGGTCTTGCCCCGGTTATGAGAGGAGGAGGAGGAGGAGGCCTGGAGGTGTACAGAGGCAGCAGTGTGCAGGAAAGCCTCACTTCAGAGGCATCGTAGTGTCGCCTGATGAACCTTTGGTCCCCAGTGTTTTAATGCATCAAAGAAATCAAATACTTGTTTGTAATTTGAAGTGTTTTTGTAGGTTTTGTCAGCGTTTGTCTACCTCACTTTGGTCTTTGCAGACTGCTTCAGAAAGTCAGGGTGCTGCCCGTGAAATCTCAGCAAGAACATTACTCTGTTGATGACAGAATCAACTGGTAAGCGTTGTCAGAGGCGCTGCTTATTAACAGACAAGGCAGGCAACTGCTTGGGGCCCCAGACCAGTAGGTGGCCCCAAAGCAGCGGCTTAAAATGTGAAAATTTGGCAATGACGGTAGGGAAACTTCCCGAAGGGGGCCCCATCTGACAGCACTCATTCTTGTTGCCCTGCTGAATGTCGTTTCACTACACTGAGCGTTGTAGTGAAACATGAAGAGAAGAGAGGAAGGGAACAGAGAGCGTCAGAGCGTCTGAGAGGTGAAAGGGTTTCTTCGGAGGAGTGGCAGGTAAGGCCACAGGGCGACCCGCATGAGTCTCGTCTGTCTGGTCCTCCAAGGTCAGGTCTACCAGGTCAGAAACAGGACTGTTGACAGGAAGATTTGTTGCTTACATTTCACTCTCTCTCCTCCCGCTTTTTTGATGTCACCCCCCCCCCCCCCCCCCCCCCCACACTCCTGTTTACCTGCCTGAATCTCTTCCCACCCTCCCATCCTCCATCCCTTCATCTGGCACATCCCAGCTCCCATTGTGCACTCCGAGCCGCTGGCCCTCTTTAAGATCGGCATTAGAATGTCGGTTTTTATACCGCAGCAAGTGGAGGCATGTAGACGCTCTTTTGAACTGCTCCGCAAACAGATGGAGGTTTTTTTTTTCACGCTGCCTTTATGAGATTAAGTGAAACGTTCCCATAAAAAAAGCCGTTTCCCCAGAGCCCCTTCACCCTCCAGTGTCTCACTGTCTTATTCTCTGACTCTCTTCTTTTATTTTGTGTGCTGGCCTCAGGCCTGGGCAAGGGGTTCACAGGTTTGTGTTTCCAATAACTACTTCCCCAGGCGAGCAGGTGAGCGCGCCCGAGCATCTCCCAGCGTTTAGAGCGCGCCGGCAGACCGCTCCTGTGAGTGGGACTCTGCAGGCACAGGGAGGGAGTTTTTGTTTCTCCTCTGCAGAATGAACCTGTTTAACTCTGACTCAGGTAGGTTAGTGCCAAGTGCCCCCCCCCCCATCCACCCACCTCCCCTCCTCCATCTTTTAACAGGAGTTTGACAAAACAGATTCACAGGGCAGACAGTGTGGCTCTGCAGTCATTCATTTGAAAACAGTGAGAGTATTTAGACTCTGGTTTACAAAGGTTAAACTCCTAATAGCTCTTAAGCATGGATACATGCATGCTTTGAATGAATACTTACCAAGGTGTTCTGTTTTAAAGCGCAGGTGGCCCCTCGCGATGAAATGCTAGAATTTTAGTGATTCCTTAACTTCACTTTAGCGCCATCATCTGGTCAAATCTTTGTCCAATACTTTGATTTATGAACGAATGACCTCTCTATCACCCTGAGCTACTCTTTGTCTTGAGTGCTTTTTGGTTTACTTTGCATGCTAAACAACGCTGATAAACGACATCAACATCACTTCCATTAGCGCTGTCACTGATAGACTGTTAGCACGCTGACGTTAGATTAAATTCCTCATCAAATCCTTCAGCAGAAAGAAGAGAAGAGATCCTTTAAAAAATCCCATAATACTTTATTTCAAATCATATAACTGAATGTCCTTAAGCCAGGAATATACATTATACCCCAACCCCCCCCCCTTAAAAATCTTATTGGCCACCCCAAAATCCTTATACGCAGCTCTTTGTTTTCAGCGTGCAGATGTTTGTCTGCAGTTTTTGAAATACTTGAAGTTGAACTGGTATCAACTGAGAGCGCCGTGAGCGCAGCAACAGCTGACTGAGGGCGTAGAGCGCTAAAGAAACTGAACTACATCGGTGTTGGATTGTAAATGGACGCCGCCAGTGCACACAGGGTCTTATAATGCTGAACCACTTATCAAACTGTGAAATCGTACCAAAGCAAATCAGCCAAGAACATTAACAACTTAAGTATAACTTTGGTATCACCGATTCGTGGTATTCGTTTACTTAACGAACGCCTCAGGAAGTGCGCCCCCCCCCCCCTCAGCCAGAGTCTGATCTTACTTTTCTTTTATTATGACCTGCTGGGAATTTCAACGCCTTGAGGTGTGAAGCAGGAGCTGTAAAATCAGTTTTTTTCACTGCTTGTAAATAGCTTCCATAAATGTCAAAGATGTGTTAGGTCTCATTTTCATAAACAAACGTCCCGTTGACGCAGCTGACATGTGAGCTGCGTTGACCTACTGAAGCGGTGCAATGACAGGAAGCCCTCGCACTCATCGTAGTATTTGTGTTATTTCATACGTGTGCAGATTTCCCTCATTTAACGACGGCGTGTGTGTTCAGTTGTCACTCTGCTGGCCCAGTGTGTGTGTGTGTGTGTGTGTGTGTGTGTGTGTGTGTGTGTGTGTGTGTGTGTTTGCTCTGCAGAAAGACACGGCTCACCGCTCGCTCCGTTCCAAGAATGAATTCCTGGAGGCTTACAAGAGCTGTTGAATGAGATGGAGGGCTCAGGGCAGGAATGATGGGAGGGGACGGAGAAGAGGGAGGCTGCCCCGCTCTGTAGGAGGGTTGTCAGGCTCTCACTTACAGGCCTGATTAAATAACAGGATGCTTTATGAAAACAAGAACATTATCTGCCTCTTAAAAGCCCGGGAAAGGCCCTCTAATTGGCTTCCCTTGAGCCTCTGTGTTGCCGCCGCTCGACGAGAGAAAAGATCCTCTCCGGAGCTGCAGCCACAAACTGAGTGAAGTGCACAAACTTTCTCTGGCTGCAGCAGATCTGCTCTGATCAGTCCAACAGGAATGTATCAACTCACTGATACCGAGCCTATGAAGGTCTTTCCACTCAGAGGAGGATTCTTCACGACCCAATCTCTTGATTGAGTGTTATATAAACAATAAAGAGATAGTGGCTCCTCTGTGGGATCTATTTAAAAACTTTCACAAACTTTCTCCAGATGTTTGCAGACGTGAGATGAAAGCGTCAGAGTCTGGTATGTTTGTGTTCGCTGTGAGATCAAAAGAGTCCAAACATCCAGGGATCAAACTCTCTCTCTCTTTGCATCGCTTTCCCTGCCATTAAAACGACGTGGTTGACTTAATTACACGTATTACAGCAAGGAGCCGCCGTCATTAAAGTATATGGAGGTGTAGTTACTGCTTTAATTCATTTAAGAACTATTTTGCATGTTTACACAGCTTTAGGTAAACGTAGGGATTGTTCGGTGTAGGGGGAGTCGGTCGCATGTTTATGAAATATAGGAGTATATCTTATCACTAGAGGTGAACACACACACACACACACACACACACATCCATGCTGAAACGTTCCTTTTTGAGAAGCTGTCCCAGGAGTCGTTTAACATACCACAGTATTTATTTTAACAATCAGCCATAAAACTCTATGAATGATAAAGTGACCTTACTATATGATCATTAAGGAAACATGTTATGTTGAAGTGCTGGCTTCTCTGACAACAATGCAGCAGCCAGTATGTCCTCCTTCTAACTAAGATCTAAGATTCTGGTCCTGAATGATCTGGATTTGTTTGGACCAGAGAAGGTAGGCGCTTTTAAGACACCCCCACACGGCCGTTTTGGACGCCCCTCAGTTTGTCAGATATGAGAGCAGTTATCAGGTCAACAGGTGTTGCAGTGATTGAAGTGGGCAAGAGAAGTGGTTCAGATAGAAGTGATTGTACCCGACCTAAAAAGTCTCTGCATGTTTCTAATAAGCTCCACGAGCAGAAACGTGCTCAAACTAGGATCAATATTGGAGATGCTTTTAAAAAATGGAGAGAGGTTAGAACACAGAAAGGTTTACAGACCGTTGCAGAGCTGGATAAACACTGAAGCTTCAGTGTTCACCACATGGTGACCTGTGTGAGCATCAACTCTAGAGAGGAGGGGGGGAGACAGCTCTCTATAATGATTAGAATTTAGACTGCAGTACCCATTTTAAACACCAGGTGTCAGAGTTACATACTGCTCCTTTAACCTCCATATTAAAAGTTTCAGCTCTAATGTATATTATCTATAATAACATCGTATAGTTTTGGTATTGCCTTTTCTTCATGTGATAATATAACTGGTGTAGGTTAGAGTATATTACAGCCAGTGAAGCTAAGGATGCTAGCTCTTGGTTGGTTGAATGAAACCCGTCTGACCCTCATTGGATTAAAGGACTTTATGGCTTTTTGTTTATTTCCTGTTTCCTTTCACTCTTCTTATTTTCTTTTTATTATTTATTTCAAAATCTGAGGAAGGAGAGAAGTAGCTGCACAAAAATCCAAACACAACGGTTGTGGTTTAACGAGGTACTTAAGTTGTCATTCCAACACTTTGTCTCATGTCGGATTAAAGAGACAAGATGTAACGTGCAAAATCCTGAGTTTAGGAGGAGCTGGAGGGAAGGTATTATTTATCCAATTATCTTTGAACAGATCAATGTGACCTGATATCCCTTCCACGAGTCATACGCCACACCAGACTCCCCTTCTCCGGGCTCAACGCTTATGTTTAGGATATTTAGGAGGTGTCTGAGAGTACTTTTCCCAAGATGAGGAATATGCTAACTTTTAGTTTGCGTCAATTTTGGCGCCCCCTGTGGACAAAGTGGCATCATCTCATGTTGCTTAAAGGTAGAGTCACTAAAGTGAAGCTGCTCCATCTTCCCTTCTGGGCCTCCATACATGTGTGGTGGTGACTGTGTCTGCAGAGACTCTGTCCTCTGACTGGATTTTACTGTTCTGCTTTGTTCTGGTTGACACGGGACGTTTCTGGGCGGAGCTGGTGTGTTTCCTCCAGCCAATGACAGCGCAGCAGGTGAGTTTAGGAGAGGATACAATTCAGTGATTGGACATGATTCAAACCGGTGAATATTGCAGATATTAGATACGTAGCAGCAAAGAAGAGAAAATATAATCAGAGTGAGAAGAAACACCAAGTGGATAAAGCTCGTTCTAAAACCAGGGTGAACCTTGTGTTGGCTTTTACCCGTGGACGTGGAGTTGGTCTACTTCCTGTTGGACAGGCAGGTGACAAACACCGGCTGTTAGCTTGTGCTAGCGTGCTACATTATTAGCTTTACTATTACAACAAATGTAATATTCTGAGGTAGCTAGCAGTGTAGCTACAAGCAGTAAACATACATGCTAACCCTGCAGTGGGCGTGAGCTTCTGGGGGTGATGAGCCCAGGAGGAGGGGCCAGTTTGAATGTTTACAAACTGCAGCTAACATTACTGACTCCACCTTTAATATGTGTGAGTGGTGTTTTCTGATAAAAACTCTCATCCTGATATCTTTGAACTGTCAAACATATCACATGTGAATCTTTTCCGCGGTGTAAAGGCCCTGCTGGTGGAAACTGCTCCGTCTCACACGGACCAGGTGGCAGCAGTAACAGACTTTAAAAAGACCTACTGTAAATAGAAACAATCTTCTTCCTGACCGTCTCGTTTGACTTTTCTTGGCATCAGTATTCATTTCAGTCGGTTCCATAACCAGCTAAAAACTTCTTACAGGAGCTTTAATGACCGTTTACCCTCTAAGTGCCCGGGCATTCACTGGTCAGGTTTGCAGGGTGTATTTGGAGGTCAGATCGTGTGTGTGTGTGTGTGTGTGTGTGTGTGTGTGTGTGTGTGTGTGTGTGTGTGTGTGTGTGTGTGTGTGTGTGTGTGTGTGTGTGTGTGTGTGTGTGTGTGTGTGTGTGTGTGTGTGTGTGTGTGTGTGTGTGTGTGTGTGTGTGTGTGTGTGTGTGTGTGTGTGTGTGTGTGTGTGTGTGTGTGTGTGTGTGTGTGTGTGTGTGTGTGTGTGTGTGTGTGTGTGTGTGTGTGTGTGTGTGTGTGTGTGTGTGGTCGTGCCTCTCGGCTCCATCATCACGGCTGTCACCGGCTGCCACATCAGTCTCATCTGCCCCGCGGGCTGCCCGGCTCTTTGATGTTTGAGGATGTGTTTAGCGGGCGATAGTGTATCAGATGACTTCGGTCTTTCTCTGTCACCTTGTGCTTTGCATTTCAAATCTGTGACATGGTGCAGCCATGGCCCGGCTAACGAGAGAGAGAGAGAGAGAGGGAGGGGGGGAGAGAGAGGGAGAGGGAGAGAGAGACACTGTGTGTCTTCTACTGACTTTCTACCAGAAAGATTAGTTTCAAAACTTGTGTGTGTGTGTGTGTGTGTGTGTGTGTGTGTGTGTGTGTGTGTGTGTGCGCGTGTACTTGTCTGTGTGTGTGTGTGTGCGTGTACGTGTACTTGTCTGTGTGTGTGTGTGTGTGTGTGTGTGTGTGTGTGTGTGTGTGTCTCAGGATGAATAGAAGGTAGAATAAGAAGGAGGAGTGTGTGTGATTCAGGCCCAACCCCCTCAGGCTCAATACTTTACCTGAGAGCGTAGAATCTGCTCACCTGCCCTGACATGCCCACCCCGGCCCCTCTTGCCCCCCCACCTCCACTTCTTCATACATTGCTACACCACCACCCCCCCCCCCCCCCCCCCCCCCCCCCCCGCAGCCCCACATCAAAGTACCCCTGTGAGTAATGGATACCCAGCAGGGCCACGCCCGTACTCCAACGAACTCCATTTCTGCGCAGCCAGTGGCAGTCACACAGCACACACACACACACACACACACACAGCAATGATTTACACACAATTAGACTTAAATATACAGCATCAACACTAGATAAACAACAGTTCAAGTTAAACTGTGTGGCCCTGGTGTTTGTAATGTTTTCCTCCAAACTACAATTTTCAACATTTAGTGAAGTAGGTCAGACAAGATCTCAGAAACCGTCCTGTGTCTGGGTGAACACGTTCTGTGTGTCTTCATTAATTATTGTCATTATTGATATATATTTATATATGTGGGAGTTTGTCAATGTGAGCACATAAAGCGTGAGCTTTGTCCTGTGTCGTAAATGATTCAGGCGTACAGTGTACGCTGGGCTGAAGAAGAGCTCTGTGAATTTGTTTTTTGTGATGTCAGGATGTAAGAGGTACGTTTCATTTGGGGGGAAATAAAGTCCTGTAGCCTTTCGGTTGGGAGTCAGTAGTTTCCCAATCGAAAGGACAGGGGTTCAATCCCCATCTCCTGCAGCCACGTGTCCTTGGGCAAGAAACTTTCTGCCAATTTCCACATACTCCTTTTGCACGCTGCGGTCCATCAACGCCGTGCACTACGCTTCTGTTCGCTGCCACTCTAGTTGTTGATTCAGATTCCACTGCGAGCGACACGGTCGAGCAACAAGCAGCACCACTTCACTCTGCTCCGTTTCAAATACGCTGAAAGTCTATTTTTGACAGAGCACGCTGCAAGCACTCAAACTGGATAGAATAAAACGACCCGGACAGGAAGTCAGACTAAGAAACGCACAGAAAAAATAAAACACAATATACAGACTCATGATTGCATTACGTCAAAACAGGCACCAAAAAAACAACAAATCATCCTCAGAGAGACAAAGCAACATGTTGTTTGCAACTTTATTCTCCTGTGATCTTGTCGTTCTCCTGTGATGTGTGTATAGCTGCTCATGGCTGCACTCCTTGTAGAGTGGTCCCGCTGCTTTGTCGTCAGCGTATGAATGTGTATAAATGGGATGAGTTACTTCTGATGGACTCTTTACACAGCAGCCTCTACCATCAGTGTGTGAATGTGTAGGTGTGAATGTGTAGGTGTGAATGTGTAGGTGTGACCTGTGGTGTGAAAGCGTTTTGAGTCGTCAGAAGACTAGAAAAGAAATATACAAGCTCAAGTTCCTTTTTCTGTTTAAGTATCCTGCAGACTAAAACAGATGAGTAATTCTCAATTTCCCAAACGTCAACACAGACTGCCCCTCATTTAAATGCCACTTACCCCTCCCCCTCCCCTAACCCCTCTTTTTTACCAGCAGACCTCGCCCCGCTCCTCATTTAGACGTGCGGTGTGTCCCAGTGCCTCAGTTCGGGTTCCAGTGTGCCGGGCCAGTCAGGAGAAATGACAGAGCAGAGAGTCGGCCTCAGACCTGCAGGCCGGAGCTCTGTACTCTGTCATTAGTCACTTTACTGCAGCAGCACCACCAGCCTGCTGGCTCCTCCCCCTTCCTTCCCTTTCTCCCTTTCTTTACCTCCTTCACTCTCGCTCTTTATTCCCACAAATACCGGTATGATTCCATGTTGTAATGAACTCGTGTTCTGTGTGATGTGGACGCTCACAGAGAGAAGAGAGAGTAAATAAAGTTCTGTAGCACGTTTTAAAGATGCAGGGAGGGTCATCAGAGAGCAGCAGATGAACCATGAACAGATTTATTACACCAGTGTGTGATGGGCTGTAATTAATGGTGTCTGGTTTTTTTCTTCATGCTCATTAATTAGCCGAAGTTAAATTAAAATGTCTTACTTTCTGGCTGGAATAGACACCGCCATAAGTCTTAGAAAAGTAACTCTATAGGTGAGACCTCTGCAGGACGTCTTCCATTGTTGATCTGTGTTTACTGTGTCATGCTATAACGTAGCTGACACCGCTATCGCTATCCGGTTTACACTCTGTTTACCAAGTAAGGCTACCCTTGGGTTTACCTTACCCAAACTGGTCTACTTAGGACTGCTAAGTCACACTTTTTGATTTGGACACACGCTACACATTGAGCCAGGGACATGTCGATAAAAAAAAGGTATATTTAAAGCAACACATGGTCTGCATGCATTTCTACTATTCAAGCCATATTTCCAGATGAAAATCTTTCTGTATGAGAACATATTATCCCCCTCCTCCGCCTTTTCAAACAGTCCCCCTGTGGTCTAAATGAAACATCTGTGCTGTGCTCTGGTCAAAATATAACATGAATCAAGCACCAGAGGAGATTTGTGACCCTGTAGAAACCAGCTCTCTCAGAACGCTCCGTTTTGGTGTGTGAAACCCCCCCCCCCCCGAGTTTTCCTGGTAGACATCACTCCCTCGAATAAAAATGGCGGACCTGCATAAAAGTTCTGTTCTAGTCTGGGGGTGGAGTCCATGGGTGGAGATACCAGGGGAGGGGAGGGGATTTGTTTTTACCAGAATCCCACTGTGACATCACAAGGAGAGCATAATTTGAAACAAAGCATTTTGCTCTGTGTTGTAAGACTTATGCAGACCACAAACAAAGGACTGGATGAGTTTATTTCACATTGTGGGTCAGTAGACACTCAGGTTACCCAAATATATGTTCAGAAACACTGTACAAGTGGATTCTTCAGAATATGTCTCCTTTAATGCAAAGACTTCAAATCAGGAATCAGATGTTTAACACGTCACTGGGTCACATTTTGACTCCAGAAACAGTTCTGTAATCACAGATGTTTAACTATGCAGCAGAAGTTTCTCCGTCCGTGTGTCATATTGTCATCGCTGCTCTCTAGTTTCCTTTCTGTTATGTTGCAACATGTGACCAAACACTGAGACGTAAACAGGCGAGGCCATCATGTCGGTCGACGTGAAAAACCTTGGCTCGTCTCTGATGTGAAAAGAAGACGTCAGGGCAGCGTGCTTTGTTTCTGTCCTGTTGAGAACACGCTGTGATGCCAGGCCCGGCTCGCAGACCGCAACTTCTGCAGGGATGTAAACAAACAGCGAGGCCTGGCCCCGATCAGGCCAAGCTGCAGAGGGCAGATCGCTGTCTGAGATCTGTGCTTCATGCCAGATGAGCTGTGGCTAATACTGCAGTCTGCCAGGAGCTGCTCGTAGTGCAGTGGAACATAAAGGCATGGTCGGTCTGTTTGTGTGTCCCAGCTTCAGTAGGTGAAACAGTTTAAGTCACCATGAGTAGAATTTGTTTGTGTTCATAGCAGATTGAATTAGATTCTGACGGCAGCAGTATGTGTCTGTAGAAGCATGCTGCAGATTTCCAGTTAGACACTGATGGTGAGCGAGGAGGCAAAACGTCTCATCACGAGCTCTGTTTGTGTTTTGTCAGAGCTTTCATCCTCAGCGGTGTTCGTCGTTAACAGATGGAGTTTAATAAAGTTTGAATCAAAGGAGAACTCTTTGAATTTGGACTTTACAAATCAAAGTCCGTTTACAGTTCTTGTGCGATGCCGGCTGCAGTGCACATGTGACAAATGTGACAAATGTATTTTGTAGCTCCTTAGGGAAGTCTTATCAGGATCCTCAAGTGATGTCACTTGAATCAGCTTCAGTTGGATCTGAAGACTTGAAATATGTTTTTCAAACTGGGAAGGAGGAGTTACAAACAAGTGTTCCTACCTTACCGCTTTACCTGCTCTTCATGTCTGCTCAATGTCATCAGCTTGAGGCTACATTAGAGTTGCATTGTGGGTAATGTAGGCCCCCAGACTTTGATGCTGTTGAAGAATGCGTGACACCTGATATCTTGTGTAGAAATACATTTGGTGTCCTTTTTTTTTTAACTGTCTATCAAAAGTAATTTGGTGGCTGTGACTCAGTGGTAGATTTGGACTTCTCGTTGGAAGGCTGATGGTTCGATCCCGGCTCCTCCAGAACTGCGCTGATATAGCCGGCAGCAGTGTGCAAATGTGGCACTGTACACGTATCAGTGTTTGTGCCTCAAGTGGTCAGAAGACTAAAATAACGCGATATAAGTATTCCAAATTCCAAAACTAAACGTGGGCAAAGTTTCAGATCAAGAGGTAAACGTATCGTTGGAGTTTCTTATCGGAGTTCCCCGATATGAAACCAAGAGTTTCACCAGACGGCTTCAAGCCTCTACGTGAGCTGGTGAAACCTCTTACATAGACTCTCTTCTCCCAGCCCTGGAGTTTATCAGAACAATATACTCTGGTCTAAAAATACAGCCAGAAGAAGTTTTTAAATTCCACACATAGTGACATCTAAAAGGACATTTTAATTTGACTGAGTAAAAATAAACAAGTGGGACAAATAAAAGGAATGACATCTGAACCTCATTAAGCTGCTTCAGTGTCATGATGCTGGCTCACTCTCACTTAAATAGAACAAAGCTGTTGTTAATGTTACTGACGCCACATGTGCAAGTCTTGAAAACAAGTTCAATATAAGACTAGGTAATCATCTTTTTCCACGGGCTACTATATTTAAATTGAGCTTAATGTGAATTTTAAGGTCACATATTCTCCTCCTCATCAACCAGTTTAAATTAGTCTCAGAGCTCCTCAAAACATGTGTGTGAAGTTTCTTGTTCTAAATCCACTCTGATCCTGTATTTGATCATGTCTATAAACTCCTCTATTTCAGCCCTGCTCAGAACAGGCTGTTTCTGTGTCTGTACCTTTAAATATGTAAATGAGCTGTGTCTGACCACGCCCCCTCTCTGGAAGGGCTCGGGTGTCTCTGGCTTTCTCACTCCATGTCATATTGTTTACGGTGAGAAGGCAGACTCAGAGGGCAGAACAAACACCTAGCTGTGGGAGTGTCACCCACCTGGGGGAGGGGCTACTGCCCTTTGTGATGTCATGAAGGGAAAATCTCCAAACGGCCTGTTTGAGCACACATTTTCTGAAAAGTGGAGCAGGCAGAAGACGGAGAGGATGAACTTTTCTCATCATTGGGGGGTTTGTAGACAGACTAGAGACACATATTAGTGTTAGAGATACATGTTGAAGTGGATTTAACATAATATGGGCCCTTTAAGAGTCACCTCTTATGTCCCCTAATGACGTGATGATGTAACTGTAACGCTCTCAGGTGTGTTCATGTGTGCGGCCTGCCGCTCCTCCTCAGCAGCCTTGTCTGCAATTCCGTCAGTTGGAACATGTCCCGTATTTTCCTACACCCTCTGTCACAACCCCGTCAGTGTTAAAAGTAGAAGCAGCCTGTTGTGGTATGTGTGTTGTTTGTTAGTCTTTCACTGATGACGTCTCTGATGTAGAACCGCAGTCATCTCCTACGCTGCCGTTGTTTTTCCCCAAATGCCAAATCATGTTTAATCATGTGTTAGGCTGCACAGCATGAGGATGGCTGTTTTCAAAACCACAGCCGTGATGTCTGATTCACATCCGACCAGAACAAAACACGGAGATGTGGAGGCTGTCGTGTTAGCGTCAGAGCTTTTCATAGCATCATTAAAGCTTAAAAATATCTCCCATTAATCATATCATGAGACTCAGCAGGCTCAGTCGAGGCGTAGGGTTTGGCGACCGCTCTGTGGTATTTCTACTACTAATACTGAGGGATAATAAGACCACAGCAGCACCAGTGGAGGAATATATCAGAACATATTCTTGAACTGAAGACGACTCTTTGAATCTCCACACGGCTTCAGCGTGTCTTTGTGCGTGTGTGAGCTGGACCGCAGAATCAGGCCTCCCTGCATTTATCCCCTCGATTAGAGGACGAACAGGCTCAGGGCTGCTGGGTAGGGAACTTTTGAACCCCAGGTAAAGCAAATTCCCACATGTCAAAGATCCAGCCTTTTTATTTTTTCTTCGTTCTGTGTGACCGCACCCCATTTAGGCCCATGCATGTACTACAATTACCGCTCTGAGGAGCAGGGGGAAGGCTGCAGCTACCAGAGCGGGAAGTCGGATCAAAGGAGGGGATATGTAAATGTTTTATTTGACCTCTTTCTGACCAGAGAAACGGACGATGGCCGTCTTTGTTTACCAGCGGCTTTTCTGTGGGACAATGTTTCCAACTATTAACTGGGCATGCTCAAACACAGCGACCCTGTCCTCTTTCCCGGTGGTTCTACAGGATATGCATTCTATTTGGCGCACCCAAGCGACCAATTAAACACTTCTACTACTCTCGTGTTCTGTGGGTCAGCTGGTAGAGTCGGTCGTCTCTCAACAGGAAGTTCAGGGGTTCGATCCCCAGCTCCTGCAGCCACTTGTCCGACGAGTCCTTGGGCAAGACACTTAACCCCAAGTTGCTCCCCCTGCTTCGATGGCGGCGTGTGAATGGATGAGTTAATACTGATGGACTCTTTACTCAGCAGCCTTTACCGTCAGGGTGTGAATGTGGAGGTGTGACCTGCGGTGAAAAAGCTAGAGACTAGAAAAGTGTGATCATAAGCTCAAGTCCATTTACCATTAATTTTCTAAGACCCACAGAAGTGTGCGTGCGTCTGGCGTGTTACTGGCGTGCGTGCATGTGTGTGTTTGTGTGTTCAGACTCCAATTGGAGCCTCTGCAGCAGGGCGGATTTTGGTGTTGGGCCTGCACAGGGTTGCTGGTCTTGGTCTGAACTTGGACTTGCCTTACAGGCCCCCTAGACTCTGTGAATGGAGGTCGGTGTGACTTGAGGTTCTTGGGGCGGGATCATCAATAATAAGCACAACGTCTCCTTTGACAGAGTCCTCGTCCCCTCCTGTCATTCTCGCAGATCTGCTTAGTCTCCACCCATCCAGTCTACTGGATTTGACGGCCGCTCCGTTAGCCGTAGCAGTCGTTTGTGTATCAGTGAGCTTTGAACTTGTGATCTGAGAGTGAGGGACTTCTGACATGTGGTGAATACAAAGGACATGTCATGCTCTGGCTCTCTCTCCTCTAACGTGTCAGAGAGAATCAACGCCGTCACCTGACACAAGACGTTTTTCATTAACTTGATTAATGGATCAGCTGAGTGATGCCTTCACCTGAATGTCTTTACACACACACTTCTGATGTGTGTTCACATGTGCTTGTGCGTTCCTGCCCTGCCCTGAAGGGGCAGAAATCTGTGTTTGGCGTGGAGTTTGACCCCGGTGATTAGGTGTTTAAACTCGTGTCTCCTCCTCATTAAGTGTTTGCAGACGCCGGATGCTTCGGCGCGGATGATGAGACGTTGATGGAAAGAGAGTGACAGGTTCTCTGCTGATGCCCAAGAAAGTATTTCTGCTTTAAAGAGCACGTCGATAACAAAAAAGTCAGCGTCAGGTCAGCAAGGAGGAGAGGAGCACATGAACACACCGTCCAATCACAGCGCAGTATGACTTCAGCTGATAGAAAAGAGCTCAGTCCGTATTATATTAAATAATATTACTGCAGGCAGATGAAATGGCGAGGACGCTGGAGGCGAGGACGATTGATTTTGGCATTGTAGAGACAGGACAGTGGACGGAACAGGAAACCAGGAGAGAGAGAGCGTGGGGAATGACATGCAGGAAAGGATCCGCAGGTCCGATCTGAACTCATGCCGCCCGCTCGGAGGACCACAGCCCCCGCACATCGGGCGCTACCTAACCACTGGGCCCATAACAAATAAGTTAAATACAAATACTGTATTTCAAACGTGAGATTGTTTTTGTTTTCCTTATTTTTTTGTGCAGTTTGTTCTTTGGAGGGGAGACATTTTGATAAAAGAACAAAGTGAGAGTCTTTGAACCACATTGTTCATGAAGTGTGTGTAAAAACCAACCGGGGTCACGATCAGAATCTTAAGAAGAGAAAAATGAAACCAGACGGTGAAACTGTGTGATGAACCTGCACTCAATAATCAAAAAATGAACTCAAAGCAATCAGACCAAAAATATATTTTTTTCTGACCTTTTTGCCTTTATGGGACAGGACGGGTGAAGAGAGACAGGAAGTGTTGGGAGGAGAGAGAGTGGGGACGACGACATGCAGCTAAGGGCAGAGGTCGGATTCAAACCCACGACTGTACAGTACATGGGGCTTGCGACATAACCGCTAGGCACCTTGTAATTGTTGTAATGATTTATATTGAACTGTTATGTGTGACCATTAGTCTCCACTTGTTTGAACCCTGAAGAAGCTGCACGCCGATACACGTTGGTGTATCTTTAAATAATTTGAGCCCGATGAATTAAAGGCATTTAATACTTTTCAAACTGTCCTGAGTGCCTGGATCATTTATACCGATGTTCTTTAAGTTTTCCTCCACTTGTATTTTTTGAAATGCTTTGAGGAATCCCAGAAGTGTTCCTGTTGTCTCTCTTTGTTTCTGTTTTTGTTCTCTCATTATTTGATGCTTCTTCTTGTTTCCAATCCCTCCAAAAGCACTTTGCATTTCATTTGATTTGTATGAAAGGTGCTTTACAAATCAAGCTTTATGGTTTGAAAGCTTGAAGTGTGCATGTGTCACACTTTGACATGGGCCAAAAGAAAATGTCTGATATCCAGGTGAGGTCCCACTCGTTATTTTTCCTTCAGTTTAGACTCAAAAAAAGATCCTTCTGTGTCTCTGTCTTGCCTCAAACATGAGAGAAATGTTCGGATCAGGCAGCAGCAGCAGCTCTGAAGTGAGAGTGCAGCTCTCAGAGTCAGGTGGAACAGAGGAGCCTCAGTGTATGACTGCCACCTAGTGGTGGGTTTAGAGACTGAGTGGACTGCTATGGTCTTCAGAAGTCAACTCTCCACTGATGAAGTTTCCTTTAAAGTGCCGTCGTGTGCGTGCGTGCGTACTTGTCTGTGTGTGTGTGTGGTCCCTGACTGACCTCTCTTCTGTTGTCTCTTCCAGGCTCGCATGGCTCTGGATAAAGGCGCTCAGGCTGTGATCTTTGACGTCAGTGATGATGCCAACGCTGCTGCCGAGGTGAGTTTCGAGCCGACAGATGATAAACGGTCGACGGTGAAATAAGCACTTCACTCACACTGCTGCGTCTTTGTCAGCTGCGAGAAACAGATTCGCTCCCTCGTCCGGTCGTGCTGGTGGAGGCCGAGGATGCCGAGGTGCTGATGGGATTGGTCAACAAGAACGAGGAGGCCAAAGTTCTCATCGAGATCCTGGTGGAGCCGTTGAGATGGGTGAGCACTGAAACACAGTTCATTTTTTTTCAACCCGTCCTGTGTTTGGCAGGAAGAAGAAGAAGAGGAAGGACCCCCTCTGTGAAACAGCAGGACACAGTCATGTGAAAGCTTGTGTGCAGTCACAAATACATCACGATGGATCCATGTGGACTGGATTCTTAGATGCAAATAGACCACCCGGTGTTTACAGGACTTGTTCCCCTCTCGTCGGCTTCATGCAGCCCTGCAAAAAAACAACTTATGAAACCTCGTATGGAGGAGAAATAAATGAGTAGGAAACTGACCAAACTTAAAAATGGATTACTCTCATTGTTGCGAGGCCTGAATCAGTTCACTGAAAGATCCTAAAATCAAGCTAAGCTAACATTAGCTTGTCTTTGGTCGTCCTGAACAGAACTTGTCTGTTTTGTGTTTGAATGTTCTTCCCTTTGATTTATTGTTTAATTACAGTCTGAGAATGTTTGATTTAATGAACACTGATCGCTCACATCCAGCTAGCTCTGACTGACCCTCAGCTGCACAGTTTTATATTATAACATGAGAATCCACCTGATTTAGATCCTCTTTGAAACTTTCCTTTGTTATTATAGATCTTACTTTAACTTAAGATTTCATATAATCCATATTTTTTAATATTTATCTTTATGTCAATGATTTGGAGAAGAAGGAACAATTTTTTGGGGTGGCCAAAGTAGCTGAGTCTGTAGTGACTTGGATTCAGATCCAGAGATCACCGGTTTTAGTCCCGGTGCGTACCAAAGTATGGAAGTTGGTCCGGTAGCTGGAGAGGTGCCGGGTCACATTCTGAGCTCTGCTGAAGTTCCCTTGAGCAAAATACCGACCGCCAACTGCCCGTTTCAGTCTGTTTTTGAATCTGTTTTTCTGGGTCAAATCATTTTCAATCTTTGCTCTTTTTTGTGTCATCTTCTCTTTCAGCCACATTATGATGTGGGTATCCTGCTCACCATCGTCCTCGCTATCCTGACCATCGTGCTGATCTTCGCTTTCCGTTACAAGTGCAAGTCCAACAGAACCTGGGTGAGTCCCAACAGAGACAACTCAGAGCCTGACTCACTAAAGGATCGCGCTGCTCGTGCGGCCGCCGAACCAGCGCGAAGGAGAGAAAAAGATAGCGTGCAGTCCACAGAGCATGTGCAAAGGGTGAAATGCATGAAAACTGTAAAGCTGACAATGTTTGCATGAAGTTAAATTTGAGAAATTCAAAAATTCAGTGCAAAATTCCCCCCCTTCCTGCAAATATGCCTCGATTTAAATATCTAATTCTAAAGACCAGCGCTGATTGCCACAGGCACAGTGGTGTTATCCAACACCATTGAGTCCTGTGTATTCAATAAGCACAATATCTCTCTTTTCTCTCTTTTCATCAATTAAACACAAAATGAATGATCTGTTAAAGCCTGTAAATATGACTTTTAATAACATAACCAGGACTTTAATCAGTCGAGACTGTCAGTTGAGGATGTGAGTTTGTTTTTGTTGTTTTTGCTCCGTTCAGAGAGTACGCTTTGTTCTAAACAGTGAAACACATTTAGCATGTTTCAAGGCATCTGGCATCGTTTTTAAAAAGGTGATCACACATCCGACTATCTCAAGAAGTAGGTGTGAAGGACATAAAACTTTTACATCAAAAGGAGAAAACCCTGCACACTACTATTGCTCTGCATCACCAATTTATGAGAAGAAATCACAACTTTTCGGACCTGAAACAGTTTCCCCTCCCGTCCTCGCTCGTCCTCTTCATGTTCTCCGTCAGCTTAAAGCTCAGCTCGCTCAGAGTAACGCTGCAGACGGCTTTCCTCCACATTCAGACGCAAAACAAGAACTAACTGCACGGAGCAGGAGAACATTTCTGCATTGTTTGTGTCTGAATATCATGAGAGCTACATGCTTATGTGACGGTGCAGAGAGCGGGAGAAAATGATGCTCAATCTTTGGAGCTATCAGCAGCCGTTTGTTACTCTAACCTTTGTTTCCGATGCGTGCAGGACTCTGTCCATCAGCAGACCATGAGGGCCATTAGTCGCTTGGAGACAAAAACCTACAACTCTCAAGGCTGCTCCAGCTCTCAGCGCCACCGCGCGGCCTGGGGCTCGGCCAGCAGCTCCAACTCCAGCCCCGTCTGCGCCATCTGCCTGGAAGAGTTCCAGGACGGCCAGGTAGGAGGAGAGAGAGGAACACACTGCACTATGCTGAGTGAACTCTGCTTATCATATAATCCTCCTCACATCGACCTGTTTCTGATTCTCCTCACAGCATTTGAGGATCATCTCCTGTGCTCACGAGTTCCACAAAGACTGCGTGGACCCCTGGCTGCTGCAGCACCGCACCTGTCCCCTCTGCATGCACAACATCATGGGTGAGGAGAAGCATGTTTACAGTTAAGTTTGGATCTAATGCTTTATAATCAGACTTTTCTATGTTCTTCTACTTCACCCTCGTCCTACCAACAGGTGTTATTAAAGAGCATTTTCAGTGTTTCAGATTATTTCTTTCTTTGATGCTCTTCCATGAAATTGAAGTTTTACACATCTTCAGTATTGTGTTGAATCTTCTGACTTCTTCTTCTTTGGTCTTCAGGGACGGAGCGGCAGCAGCAGAGGAGCCGACTCCAGCAGAGTCCAGAGCACAGCCAGAGTTTTCTGCACGCTCCGACCTACAGCAGCCCCCGCAACCACCCCTTTCCCCAGCACGCCATCCCCTTCTCTTTGAGGCCGCATTACCCTCGAGGACCCTCTGGACCCTACCCCTCTCTGGCCCACTACACCAGCTCGTCTCCCAGAGACACACAGACTGTCCGTTTCCTCCCCAGCCGGCCGCTCGGCTCCAGCTGTGGGTACCACCTCCCTGCAGAGGGTCCTGGGAGGCCCCACAGGATCGGAGCTAACTGCAGGACTTCCCCCCACCACTACACCCCCCGGCGTAACTGCCACAACTATCGCTCCTCATGTCCAGCTCAGCGCATTGCGTCCAGCTCAAGACTGCCGAACTCTGCCTCCGCCACCCCGCAACCACGCGGGGCTCCTCCCCACAGCCGGCCGGACGAGGGCAGCTGCTCAGGGGGGAGCTACCACACAGAGCGCAGCGGGTACTTAGCTGACGGACCAGCAAGTGACTCAAGCTCAGGACCCTGTCACGGCTCCTCCAGTGACTCGGTTCTGAACTGTACTGACGTATCCCTGCAGGGGGTTTACGGCAGCTGGTCCACCTTCCGTAGCTCTCTGAGCAGTGACTACGATCCATTTGTGTATTACGGGCCCGGTCCTGGGCGAGCCCCCCGCAGGAACAGCTTGGAGGCCTGTACCCAGGCCCGGCCCAGGTCTCTGGATTCTGTGGTGAACAAAGCTGGATGCCCCGAGGAGCAGCCACAAACTGTGTTCAGCCACATCCACTACCACCGCCACAGACACCACCACTACGAGGAGGGGGAGCACAGCCAGGGCACGGGCAGGGGCTCAGACGAGGAGCAGGGAGCCGCCGCCGCCGCTGCTCCTCCTGCTCCTGCTGCTCCGGTCCTGGACAAAGACTCACCTGTGGGCCCTCCTAAGCACAGTCCCTGCCAGTGCCCAAAGCCAGACCCCACAGACAGGCCCAGTCCTGGGACAGACTGTCAGGACCATGACCCCAGCAGCCCCTCAGGACCTCCTGTCCTCATGTCCCCCATCCCCTTGCAGCTTCAGCCCCACTGCTGCCACCAGGGACACGCACACCCTCCTGCTCCTCTGGGGCGGGTAGGGGGCTGTGTGTTGGACGGCTCCTCTGTCCGCTACCACCAGAGTCTGGACCTTCAGGATGACCGTAGCATCCACATCCACTATGGTCAGGGTCCTGGTTTCTGCTGCCCCCCTCCTGAGCTACCCCCCGTCCTGCTCCCTGTGCCCCTCATACTGGACTCTGGAGGTATGGAGGACTGGCCTTGCTGTGCTGGGGCCCACGTTGTGTGGCAAAAGCGGGTGCAGCAGGCTCGCTCTGAGCCTCAGCTCCTGGGGCCGGGGCCCTCTATGGACAGACCCCCCTGCAGGTTTCACCACAGTCCTGCTAGTGAACGCAACACAGACATTTGTTTGTACTGCCAAACATTACACCACAATCAGGGTGGGTGTCTCACTCGTCTGTCTCTAAACACATGACGCCTCCTTTGGCTTATTGTTTTACTTTTACTGAAAGATTCTGATTGTACTTTTACGGGGTCGTCTGATTGGACAGAGGACGCTCAGGTGGTCTGACAGGGAAACAAATTTACAGTTTACCCAGATTTCCCCACAGATCACCTGAATGTCACCAAAAAGTTGAACCAGTATTTGGTCCTTGGACGATTTATTTGCCGTTTGCCTGAAAACGTTTGTTCTTCCTCAGTCTGTTTCTCGGCCCGTTGGTCTTATTTACAGCCGTGTTTTTGTGCTCGTAGGTCACAGTCATTCATTGGGGAAGCAAACAGTTTATTCTCAACAACATGAAGATAGAGAAAATGTAAACTTGAAGGTAGAGTCAGTAGTAGTTTTCATGCATCTTGTAAACACAACATTCAAACAGCACGCTCTCTGCAGGCTTAGCGTGCACGTTTATACTTTTACTGTTTGTACCTAAACTGCAAGCTACCTGAGAAAATGACACGTGTTGTAATGAAAAAGCCGATAGTTTAGCATATGTTTAGCTACACCAGACGAGTAAAAGCGACTGGGCCTTAAAATCGAGATGCGCTTTCATGTGAAGTTTTCAGTATTTTCTCACACCCATCCAGGAGAAGAAATGAAATGATTGCACATGCTCTTTGTTTTATTTTGAAGATAACCTGAGCTGTTTTTGTGTCCGCAGGATCAGAGGAGGAGTCTGGTGTGTGAAAACGTGTTTTTTTTATTTCATCCCCATCATCACGCTGCTACAGGAGCCAGAATGGACAAGCCTCTCATTGGCCGATCGCTCTCATGTCTTCCACGACTTTCTGTCAGAAAGATTTCCCAGCATCCCACAGGAGTCGCACTCAACACGCTGGAAGGTCCTTCGAGTTGAGCTTGGTTGAGTTCATCCCTCACCATCAAAACAATTCTGATCATATCAGGGGGAAATGTCGGGGAAACGCTGAGCCCTCCATAACTGTCCGGGAGTGGAAATGACTCAAAGGGGACGACGTGTTTTTCCAATAATCAGTGAAAGCAACAACATGATTAGAAGCTCCCCGCTCCTCTGTGACACCTCATGCATGGTCTTGAGTTTGGGTGCTGAGCCCACATGAAGTGAGACACCATCTTTGCATAGCCCCCCCTCCCCCCATCACACAATAACTTGATTTATCTCCGAGGTACTTAAAGCTTCATTTGATCTTCTCTCCAGCCTACCTCAGCTCAGATTTCTTAACGTGCCTCACACACGGAGGCTTTAAAGGTACTGCTGTAGTGACTTATTTTTATTTTCTTGTTTTTGCCACAACAATGTAGCTCCCATAAACTCCCCAAACACAGTTCAAGCTGTCCACAAGGAGAGAGAGAGAGGTTCAAGCTCAGCCCCTTGTCCAGCTGCTGAGTCTTGCATGGGCCTTGTATTCATTATTTCAAGAATGGCAGCTGTTTTCAACATGTGTGTGTGTTTGTGTTCAGGATCATCTCCTGCGTTTTTGTTGTTTTATTTTTAGTCACTTTTCTTCAATGAACCAGTTTGACTGAATTATGTGGTCATCATTACAAGCTATTGTATCGCTCTTGTCGTTTTCTTCACATGTTGGCGCGTCCTGATCAGTGAAGCGGCCTCACCCTGTGATCCATCACTACGTCCTATGATCCTCCTTTAGAGGATACTCAGTCCGTGCTCGCTGCCCTCCAGCACCTCCAGCTCTACAAGAATGCTCTACAGTGCAGAAATCAACATATAGTATAAAATACTATAAACTCTATGACGACTGGATCAAAGCCATGTTAGCTAGCTTTGAGTCTGTTTCCACAAACACACCTTTGAAAAAAGCTTGGTGTGAGTCGAGCCTGAGACGAATCTCAGGTACAATCAAACACTGGAAAACGGCAAAGATGAAATCAATCACAGTTAAAGTGTTGAGATTCTGGGTTGTATTTAATATGCATTACCTGTCCCTGCTTTTAGCCTTCAGCACCTGAAGGAAAGTCCACTTAAAGAATACTAAGAAGTCAAATTCAGTATTTTTACATCCAGATATATACGTACTAAAACGTCCTTCCACCTGAAAGAAATCTGTGAACAGAAGAATCTCGATTTAAAACTGTGTTTCCAACTTCTATGATCTCAGATTAGAAATAAAAACATGTTTATATTCCCCTAAACTTTGTGGATAAATAAACTTTGATAATAAATACACCCACAGAAACAACCAGAAAAACTTTATTTAAAGGAGCAGTATGTAACTCTGACCCCTAGTGTTTAAAATTGGTACTGCAGTCTAAATTCTAAACATTGTAGAGAGCTGTCTCCCCCCCCTCCTCTCCAGAGTCGATGCTCACACAGGTCACCATGTGATGAACACTGAAGCTTCAGTGTTTATCCAGCTCTGCATCGGTCTGTAAACCTTTCTGTGTTCTAACCTCTCTCCATTTTTCAAAAGCATCTCCAATATTGATCCTAGTTTGAGCACGTTTCTGCTCGTGGAGCTTATTAGAAACATGCAGAGGCTTTTTAGGTCAGGTACAATCACTTCTATCTGAACCACTTCTCTTGCCCGCTTCCATCACTGCAACACCTGTTGACCTGATAACTGCTCTCATATCTGGTAAACCGAGGGGTGTCCAAAACGGTCGTGTGGGGGTGTCTTAAAACCGCCTACCTTCTCTGGTCCAAACAAATCCAGAGCATTCAGGACCAGAATCTAAAGTTAGAAGGAGGACATACTGACTGCTGCATTGTTGTCAGAGAAGCCAGCACTTCAACATAACATGTTTCCTTAATGTCTGATCATATAGTAAGGTCACTTTATCATTTCACTCACTACACATCTCACTGATTGGACCTTTAAAAGTCTAAATGTGATAGCAGTGAGACATCAGATAGAGTTTAACTCGTCACAACAATGAAAGAGTTTTTTATGGGTAATGCAATTTAATGATCAGCACTTATTAAAGCCTCACGTGCCTTATTCATCCAAGCTGAAGATAATCCTGAATGAGAAACCTCCCAACACACGAAGCTCTTACCATCGAACCAAAGAGGCCAAAATCTTGAACTAAGTGAACTTAACCAACGTCGTGTCTTCTGTCTCGTTTCGACCTTTTCCTTAAATCTCAGAATGAAACGTGCTTGCAGTGACGTGCCTGTATCAAAATGGAAAATCATTTTCGGACTTTCTGAACATTCACGCAGAGATGTTCACCCGCAGTCCCTCGTACAAATACCTCACTATGAATGTGTCAACGCAGCGTCCCGCCGCCCGCCTCCCAGGGTTCCCTCTGCTGTCCTTCTCTGTGCCCGATTATATTCAGAGAGACCTAGGATGGAAATGACTGAATTACAAGCAGCACTTTGGCTTCAGCAGATTGTATTTACAGAAAAACAAACGGAAAGCTTTTAGTATTCATTTCAAACGAGCCCGTAAAAAACCCATCAGCACACGCAGAGCGGCGTCCAGTGGCGCCGAGGTCTCTGATGTCTTCCTTCTCTTTGTGTTGTTGTCTTTGTCTTTGTTTTGTTCTGCAACAATCACGAGCTGAAACTGCCTTTTTTTTATTTCTATGAGTTAAATCCCTCCAGAGCTTGGAGGGAGGAGTCAGTATATATTTTGGATACTTTGTGTACAAAAAGAGAACAACAAAAGAGACAGAAAATGAAATAGTGTTGTATTTTATATATAATAGAACATTTCAATATAGTGACGTGTCACTAATATATTTATTTACTAATATATTTATCCATTTTGTCCAGGTTTGAACCAGTGCTTTCTGTATAGACTGACTGTTTCTATGGAAACTGAGCAGTGCCATCAGATGTATCAACCTGTCTTCATTCCAATTATATGCAAATAAATTATTTTGAAATAAAATCTTGTGTGCTCTACACTTTTTTTTACGCGGAGGAAAATCCAAACGACATGGTGTGAAATATGAGGTGCCTGCATCCTGCTCGTGATGTTGAAGGATTGTCGGCACATCGGTTTCATAAGACAGGTGAGCAACGTTTGCATGTGAGACTGTCTCACATGCAAACTAAAAGTTTCGGTTCTAAACCTTCATCAGGCAAACAAAACAAACGGTTTGCCCGATGACGGTCTCGTGTTTGTTTCCAAGTTAGGCCCGGTCCACATGTAGGCGCGTCTTTTAGAAAACGCAGCCTTTTCTGTGTGTTTTGACCTTTTGTACAAAATCTGTGTTGTAGGTCATTGAAGGTTATTTTGCACCCCATGGCCAGAGGCTGCAGTCATCGACGCAGTGGCCGTTGGTTCTAATCCAACCTTAGCTCATGTCTTCCCTCCACTCTCTCCTCCCAACACTTCCTGTCTCTCTTCAGCTGACCTTTCTAATAAAGGCAAAAATTGCCATAATAATATTTTAAAGGTCACATATCCTCCTCCTCTTCAACCAGTGTAAATAAGCCTCAGAGCTCCTCAAAACATGTGTATGAAGTGTCTTGTTCTAAATCCACTCTGATCCTGTATTTGATCATGTCTATAAACCCCTCTATTTCAGCCCTGCTCAGAACAGGCTGTTTCTGTGTCTGTACCTTTAAATGTAAATGAGCTGTGTCTGACCACGCCCCCTCTCTGGAAGGGCTTGGGTGTCTCTGGCTTTCTCTCTCCATGTTCTATTGTTTACGGTGAGAAGGCAGACTCAGAGGGCAGAACAAACAGCTAGCTGTGGAAGGGTCACCCACCTGGGGGACCCTCATTTTCACCACCACATTTTCTGAAAAGTGGAGCAGGCAAAAGACGGAGAGGATGGACTTTTCTCATCATTGGGGGGTTTGTAGACGGACTAGAGACACATATTAGAGTTAGAGAAACATGGTGAAGAGGATTTTGGATAATATGGGCCCTTTAAATTTAAGACAAGTATGAGAGCTCACTGTTTTAGTTTTCTTTGAGCTCAGATCTTGGAGTATAGACACCTCAGAGATCTCACTCAGAGCTCACTGTGAGACATGTTTATGTCTCTGAATCTTTGAGACCAATGAGAGAAAAATCTAAATTTAATAGCTCTTTAATAGTCCTTCATGTCTCTGAGACGTAGATGAGACATATGATCTTATCCTCAATGTTTACTTTGCTTCACACACGAGAGGCTTTAGTACCTAACTGTATGAGAAAGTCAATAATCAGGTAACTATTCCTTTAAATTTGACCATGTAATGCTACATCATATGAAGCAGGGTTTCTTTATTTCTCTTCACACAGCAAGAAAACAACAGAAGCGTATCTGAAAGCATTTTCCATAGACCGCATGAAGCTCTTCATCCCTCTGTGAAGGTGGTTTATTGTTTTACAGTAGTGGAGGGATGATGTGGTTGATAACCTCTGGAATATACATAAGAATATAAAATAGTTTAAGTGAGCTTTGGCAGCAGCAGCAGAGGAGGAGGATCAGTCAAACACTTTGGCCTGTCCTTCAGGTGTCAGCACGGTGAGGTTGCCTCTGGCGTCTTGGTCCTTCTCAATGGCCTCAAAGAGAGACTTGAAGTTTCCCGCCCCAAAGCCCTGCAGGGAGGACGAACACACACACACACACACACACACACACACACACACACACACACACACACACACACACACACACACACACACACACACACACACACACACACACACACACACACACACACACACACACACACACACACACACACACACACACACACACTTAGACACAGGTGGCCAATTACCCAAAGATCTGCCATCGTCTGGCTCATTTGTAATGGCTGTGGGGATCTTCACTCATATAACGCTGAGGGTCTTAAAGTCTTTGATGTGGGATCCCGACAGATAAATATTCTGACCGGGGGGCTCACAGATCAATCATGTAAATATTTTCACAGGTAATCAAAAGATCGTGTGTTGGTGGTCGCTCTGAGAGCTGCTTTGCTGCGGTTCAGAGTCAGAGTTTCTCACTTGATTGATGCATTGAATCCACATGTGAGAGAGCGACAAGATGTGCCTGCCCTGACAAGAGGAACGTGATAAATTAAGTGCTACAGGGGGGAACCCTAACCAGAGATCCCCCTCACTGGGAAGCCTTTGGATGTGTTGCTGTGATAGATTTACTGAGCTTTTACAAGAGGGCTGCTGATACACGGCTCGATCTGGGTGGGAGCTGGAAACAGGTGTGCAGAGGGATTCTTTTTTTGGAAGTCTTTTTTTAAAGGTACTGAAGGTAATAAGCAGGGACACAGGACTGTAAATCTGACAACAAAGACATAAAGGCAGCAGTTTCTGCGTCTGTTCTCTTGGACTCACAAAGTGGTTGTTCCGCTGAATGACCTCCAGGAAAAGCGTGGGTCTGTCCTGCACGGGTTTGGTGAAGATTTGAAGGAGGTAGCCCTTGTCGTCAAAATCAACTAAGATTTTCAGCTCCTGCCGGCGAAACACAGACGGATTATACGTTAAGAGCACGAGCAACACAGCTATAAAAGATTTCCTGCTCGCTGAAATGACTCCTCTGCTCACCTGTAGACGGTCGAGGTCCTCCTTCACCGTGATCTTGGCGGTTTCGAGTTTCTCCCGCAGGCTCTTGTAGTACGCGTCAGGCGCTGCGAGGAACTCCATCCCTCGGGCTCGCAAGTTCACTATCTTTTTACAATAAATGCAGGGAAGAAGAAGAAGAAGAAGAAGAGGCGGGATGTTAAACTTGCCTTCACTTTTAGGTCTGTGAAGGCCGTTAAAAGTGTGTAGATCAAGTAATCAAACACATGAAGACTCACGGCTTGAATGATGTTTGACGTGTTGAGGGCGATGTGCTGAACACCTGGTCCTCCGTTATAGTCCACATATTCCTGTGAAGGGAGGAAAAAAGCAGTTCCTTAAAACAACAAGGTGGAACTTTTCCATCTTTGAACAGTCGTTTCAAAGGCGATGTAGTAGCACAATAACTTTCAACAGGCAGAATGGCGTCTCTCATGTCGCGCCGCTCGCCTACTTATAGCTCTTTGTTAGTTTGTCTGAGGTCGCCTTTCTCTTGTGAGAAGTGCGTACGTCTTTACGGCGCTAGTTCACACAGCAGCCTTCAGCTACAAAGCAGCCAGTTAGCCCGTCTCTGTACTGATTGATACGACGGCTGAGGCTAAGAGGAAGATGATGCTGACAGATGAAGCCAAGAAGAGAGAAAGAGAGAGAGTGAGCGAGCCAGAAAGAGTGTCCATCCCTGCAGATATTATTCAGAACAGATGGAGATATGACGTTAGCCTGTATCGTTAGTGGTGTCATCGTTGTTTCATGTTTAGCAGCTTCACCGGCTACAGAAAGTCGTCTAACCCGAGTTATGTCTCAGGTTTGATACAAAGAAATCAATAAATCCATCTGACACCAAACGAGCTGCAGACGCTTGCAGAGTCATATTTGTGCAAAGTCTGGTAATATCACTGAACCTTGACAGTCAACATGGTTCTTTGGTTTCTCACAACACCGCCTTGTTAACAAACTCTCTCTCTCTCTCTCTCTCTCTTTGTCTCTCTCTCTCCCTCTTTCTCTCTCTCTATCTCTGTCACCTCAACAGGAAATCCAAAGTAATAACCAGACACTCTCTTAATTGATTGATGCACAAAGACTCGTGACACTATGACACCCAAAGATATACTTATTCATTTGCTATATGCATTTATCACAATGTTTGAAGTGTTTGTGCATCGTATCCAGTGTTTTTTTATGACTCGGTCTCTACGGTGGCCGGTAGGACACAAGCTGCAAAAGGGCGAAAAACAACTGCCTTAACATCAACGCTCTGCAGAAATGAAACAAGCCAAAAAGAAATATTCAGAAAATAACTTCAAATACAAAAACGCTGCACGTTCAGTCTTTAACGTCCCTCTGCACCCGCTTTCACAGCTTGACACGTCGCACGTTTTTCTAACTATGCTGTTTTAGCTGTTGCCGAGCCTTTGACCCCAACAGACCACCGTACCCAGCACCTGAATAAGTGATGTGTGTGTTGACTGTCTTGCTCAGATTTGAATGTGGGAGAATCCATACATGTGTTTTGTTCTATTAGCTCCACATTTCACACGTGATACTGAAGGTATGTCGGGATAGGATAAGCGTTACTGGACCTGGATCTGGGACTTTTTCTTCCCTTTTGCGGGTTCATTGATGGGCATCTTGATGGTCTCTTCGTAGTTGGTCACCACTATGGACCTCAGGGAGCTGTACTGTGTGTGGATCTGTTTGTCGTCTATGGACCAGAACCGATGGAACATCAGACACTTCTGGTACCTGGGATTCACATCACACAAAGAGATGAAGATGATGATGATGATGACGACGATGATGAAGATACAAGAACAAATCAATCTTCTTATCAAACCTCCTCCTTCCTTCTATGTGTGACTTTTATTGACACATTAGAAAGAAGCAGTAATATGTCAGCTTGTAACATTTCACTGAGTGACTGCCAACACAGTGTTTACTTGACCTTTTACCCTGTGTGTCCTCTGTGTGTGTGTGTCCACTCTGTGTGTGTATGAGTGTGTCCTCTGTGTGTGTGTGTCCACTCTGTGTGTGTATGAGTGTGTCCTCTGTGTGTGTGTCCACTCTGTGTGAACGTGTGTGTGTGTGTCCACTCTGTGTGTGTATGAGTGTGTCCTCTGTGTGTGTGTCCACTCTGTGTGAACGTGTGTGTGTGTCCACTCTGTGTGTGTGTCCACTCTGTGTGAACGTGTGTGTGTGTGTCCACTCTGTGTGAGTGTCCACTCTGTGTGTGTATGACTGTGTGTCTGCTCTGTGTGTGTCCGCTCTGTGTGTGTCCATGTGTGTACGTGTGTGTGTGTGTGTGTGTGTGTGTGTGTGTGTGTGTGTGTGTGTGTGTGTGTGTGTCTATAATGTGTGTACGTGCGCTCAGACAGGTGTCTTACCAGTCTGAAATTGGCACCATTTCATCATCTGGCTGGTTTCCCACTATGTGATCGATGAAGTTCAAACCTCCAGCTGGACTACAAAGAAAAGAAGGAAAGAACATTTCAGCGTTTAATACTTTCTACAAAGTTTAACTTAATATATTAAAAGTACTTATCCAACTGAAACTTACTTTATTTCAAAATAAAAGCACACAGCAAGTAAAGAACTCTCAGACAGTACAACATTTCAAAATAAAAGCCTGAAATGTTTCATATTTAAAGATGAAATAATTCAAATTAAAAGTGTTAATTGTTTGACAGCCAGTTTTGACCAGAAAATCAACCAAGTGTCTTTTAGTTAAAGCTGTTGGCTATAAGGGACTCACAGTGTAGCTAACAGAGGGTCTCTGAACAGAGGCTCTCTGTATCCGGGCAGGAACAGGCCTTTGTATGGACCCAGGTACTCAATGAGTGTGTGTGTCGTGTCTCCATACTGCGGACAAAAATAAAAAAGCACACAACATTAGAATTAATTTATAGTTTCTATGTGAGGCCTTTAAATGTGTCGGCCTGGTTTCTTACCGTTTGCAACACTGCATACTTGACCGTCCCGTGGCTGTCCTTCTCCACCCATGGCTCCTTCACCACCACGGCTCCTCGCTCCCTCGCTGTCTGTCAGAGGAGTTCAGGAGCATTACAAAGGTGTGTGTGTGTGTGTGTGTGTGTGTGTGTGTGAGGAGAGCTCATGGAGGACCTCCAGTGGTTGACGGCAGAATATCTTCTCTTCCTCCTCCTCCTGTGATTTTGTACTGCTCTCTGTCTGAGCTGTTTTAAAGTCACGGGACGTTTGAAGCTCTACAGATTTGGGGTTTTAAGTTATTTGAAACATTACCAAAAATGTGCACATATTATCCCCCTTCTCCTTCTTTTCAAACAGTCCCCTGTGGTCTAAATGAAACATCTGTGCTGTGCTTTGGTCAAAATATAACATGAATCAAGCACCAGAGGAGGTTTGTGACCCTGTAGAAACCAGCTCTCTCAGAACGCTCCGTTTTGGTGTGTGTGTCTCTTTAAATGTAATGAACCCACCCTGAGTTTTCCCGGTAGACATCACTCCTCTGTAGAGAGAATAAAAATGGCGGACCTGTGTAAAAGTTTTGTTCTACGCTGGGGTTGGAGTCCATGGGTGGAGGTACCAGGAGAGGGGAGGGGATTCTTTTACCAGAATCCCACTGTGACATCACAAGGAGAGCACATTTGAAATGGAACATTTGTCTCTGTGTTGTAAGACTTATGCAGACCACAAACAAAGGACTGGATGGGTTTATTTCACATGTTGTGGGTCTGTAGACACTCAGGTTACTCTGGATTTTTCATAATATGTCCCCTTTAATGTTTGTCACATTTCTAAGATGTCTTCTATTTATAATTCGTAAATTGTCTTCTGATTTTATCAGTCTGAACAGATTTGAGTATTTCTCAAGTCTTCTTTTTAGGGGCCTAAATGTTTCTTGGCCAGTTTTTTTTTTAAGTAGAGTCTTGACTGTCATTGCAGCGGCTGTTACAGTGTTCATCTAACTTCTTCCTATGACACAGAATCAGGAACACTTTTTAGATGGAAACCTCCCTAAGGGGGCCCCATCTGACAGCACTCGCTCTCGTTGTCCTGCTAAGTGTGATGGCTGTGAAAACCAAACCATGAAAGTCAACAAAGAAAAAAGAAGAGGAGTTATCCGTCTGTAGGAGAGAAACAATAAAGAGGAAGAGGAGTACGCGTGGGGACACCGGCAGTCATGATGGGGATTGGAGGGCCCCCCAACTGATCATCATCGTGGTTACCTTGATTAAGAAGTCACAGTCCTCCACTTGGAAGGCGATGTCTTTGGCTCCGTCTCCGTGCTTCATCAGGTGTTCTCCCATCTCTGACGGAGATAAAGAAACGCCGCGATTACAGTGTGTCACGATCAATCTACCTCTTATAGTCTCAGAGATTCCTGAGGATGAATATTCACCTTCGTTTCCCGGATTGAGCGGAGATTGAAACACAAACATTATCTGTGAGGAGGAGAGGAGGGGGGGGTTGGTTATGTCTTTATTCATTGATTCATTATCAGTCCTTGAGTGATAATTTAATCATCCCAGCATGTTTGTGTGCACACCTTATCCTGCCTGATGACATGAGACACCACCTCTCTGCTGCCCGTCTCCAGACCTTTATAGGCCAGCGGCTCGAAGCCCATCTTGTCGCAGTAGAAAGAAGCCGCCTGCAAAGTGATCACACTCTCTGATGAACTTTGACAGAGTTAGAAACATGCAGAGTTAAATCAAGCCGACCTCCTGCCAACAACATATTGACTGTGCATTACTCAACCC
Source organism: Labrus mixtus (assembly GCF_963584025.1). NCBI lineage: Eukaryota > Metazoa > Chordata > Actinopteri > Labriformes > Labridae > Labrus > Labrus mixtus. The sequence continues at coordinate 22,830,782 of NC_083625.1, read as the reverse complement.
CCGGCTGTGTGCTCGACCAGGAGCGTCAACTGACCTGAGTGAGTTCATGGAGCGGCTCGATATTATTACATAACTGTTAGCATAGCTGGTTTCAGACCCTTATTTTTTTCTTTTAATCTATGCCTCATTTTGTCTCAGACACTTTCAAACCCTGTGACCTGCAGCTGACTTTGATATATGACGATAAAAAAACAGTAAGTTTTATATTTCTGCTCAAAGAATCACTGAAAGCTAACTGGGTATAAAGCAGCCACTGATGTGTATCTTTGTTTGTTATTCAGAGATGAACTTTAAAAGGTTTTACACAGACAGGAAGTGTCAAAGGCTACAGAATAGGGCCTGTAGTGGTTAGTGTGCACACCCAATCTACAGGAGGCTTCATGCTGCATTCATGTGCTGCTCAGATGGTCCAAGTTGGGAAGTCGTTCTTCTGACTTCAGTGTGTTCACGTGATTTCAGTTCAGAAAGTCTGAATGTTGTAACAACAGCAAACAACAGTGTGGACGAAGATCAGTGAAATGTAACTGTTAAAAGTTATATTTGAGCAAAAAGTTGATGCGCAATAAGTGAATTAATAAAAAGTGTATTAACATTAACAAAACATATTTTGGCCCTCATGATGACAATTCTGACGTCAAGTCGGAAGTCGGGCACCTTAATTCTTTTCAGAGTTTCCGAGTTGTTGTTCCGACTTGAGCAGGTGTTCATGTGCATTTTACAACTCGGAAAAACCTTTTTTACGATGTGTCCAATACCACATGAATGCACCATCAGTCCTCTAAGTGGGCGGCCTGAGTTCAAATCAAACCCGTGGCTGCTTTCCCCCATGTCGTTCCCCACTCTCTCTCTCTCTCTCTCTCTCTCTTTCTCTCTCTGTCTCTCTCTCTGTCTCTCTCTCTCTCTGTCTCTCTCTCTCTCTCTCTCTCTCTCTCTCTCTTTCTCTCTCTCTGTCTCTCTCTGTCTCTCTCTGTCTCTCTCTCTCTCATCTCTACAATAAAGGCATACAAAGAAATCTTAAAAAAAGGAAGGCTACAGAATAATAAAAAATACTTAAAGTGAATATGACCAACAAACAAACTCGGACCTATTTTCTCATTAGCATGCTGTACCTGCAGGTGTCGCTGTAAAAAAAATAAAACGTCTGGCCTGTGTGTTAATCTTCATCAGAATATGAATAAACGTGAAGAAGAAAAGATGTGATGCGAATATTGTAGAGAACATGAAATGAGAGGTCAACGTTTATTAGTCTTGTGTCAGTGTTTGGTTTCTGACCTGTTTGGCGTTGCCGACCCAGAAGGTGATGTGATGAAACCTGACAAACTTCCCCCTCTCGGGCTGCAGGGGACAAGTGCCAAGCAAGAATAACAGTGACAGTGAGTCAAAAATTAAACAAAGGGTGAGACAGTTTAAACATTGCAACACGTGTGAAGCACATCACTAACTTTACAGGCCATACAAGAAGCATGCAATGATGATATCTGCCTCAATATGTTTAAATCTGAGACATGATTCCTGTCATATTCAGCAGTTTGGTTGTGATTCTTCAGGCCGATACTTCTTCAGACAAAGAACAAAAGCATCCATCTTCAGAGTCAGTTTGAATCTTACCTTCTCTCCTTTATCTGTGTAGGTCGTCTAAAAAGAAAGAAACAATAAGAATCATTAAACTTATCCCCTCCCTTATTTAAAAAAAAAAAGTCTAGTGTGCAACAAAGAGAGCCCCTTCCCATCATAACTCTGAAAACAGAGAACTCACCATGCTGTGATTGTTGAAGGACCACAGTTCACAGAAGACAAAGATTAAAAAATCAGAGAGCGGCGGGACAGTGTGCAGATAAGTACTGACCTGATGACCACCTGTGATTGGTCCTTTAGGATCTACACCCACCTTTCCGCCTCTTCCTCTGCGGCTCAAAAAAAGTTCAACAGCAACAACCCTGAGGTTTTGTCATCTGCAGCCCGAGTCCAGTGTCTAATCTGTGCTCGCTCTTCATAGAAACAGAGACGCGTTAACCTCAGAGTGAAGGAACAGGAAGAGGCACGGATGTACACTCACTGTTAACTACAAAACAAAGCAACAGTATAAAGACAAAAAAAAAAAAAACAACTCAGATGATCTTGTCCAACACATTCATATTCTGCAGAAGGACTTGTGTTGGGATCTGGAGGGTCGCCGGTTCAAGTCCCAGTACGGACCAAGTTTGGAATTGGAGAAGCTGGAGAGGTAAAAAAGACGAGTGTGCGCACATTCAGGCAAATTGCATGCAGGACAAAAAAGGCATAAACTGCAGAAAATAGGGGAAGCGGGAGAGGTGCCATTTCACTGCCTGTGTATTGCCCAGGTGCCCTTGAGCAAGGAACTGAACACCCAACTGCTCGGATCGCCAGTCCCACGTGCAGCCCCCTAAGTCTGTCTGTGGGTCCTGTTTTGGGCCTATGTGTGTCTCACAATAACAGAGGGAGAAGTTGTGATTTATGTCAGGATTAATAGTGTATGATTTATTTTTATTATGTTTTCATCATCCTCTGGCCTCAATCTCTGGATTCTATTTGCCACCACTAGAGGGAGCAATATCGCCTTAATTTAAACTCCAATGACTCAAACGATCACTTCTAGTAAGATCAGTAAGTGAAGCCAAAACTTTCTGCGTGAATGAACTGATTTTGAAAAACTCTATTCCATCAGAAGTGACACATTTAATTAAAAACGAAGGGGGTCATAATGATTTTTATGATGATTTAACGACCTGTTCATTGATGTTTTGGTGTGTCCACATCACAACAAGGCAGGTCTGAGAGTCTGAGAACTGCAGTGCAAAACTTTTCCCATAGAGTAATAAATGTTTTGACCGTCTCTGATTTATAAAAACACAACACACATAACTGGAAGGTCATGTTTTTGCGTTGCTGTGCAGAGAAACACGTAAGAGGAGAGGAGGGCAGCAAACACAGGGGTGAGGCGAGGCGCTTGTGTGCATGTTGACTGATATCTGAGTGCACATGAGGTCAGGAAAGCCTGTTTCAAACAAGCCCCCAACAACAAAAATAGAGTCAGGCCCCGGCTGCAGTAATGTAAACGTCATGTGCAGACCAGGAGTATGAATGCAGGCCACAGTAGGCCAAAATAGTTTGTAGTTCCAGTTAGCAGAATTAGCAGCTTGCTCTCTCTTTCTCACTATCTTTCATTAACTGTCCCTTTCTTATACTGAAAAACCAGGAAAAGCAAGAAGGCTAAAAATATTTAGTCCAATATTTTAATAGCAAAAATACTTAAAAAATATAAAGTATGTATAATAATAAATCTTAGGACAAGTCCCCCCCCCCAGTACTTGCTGGGCCCTGGACACTTGCCCACTTTGCCCATGTGGTGATCCGCCTCTGGCTGCAGGAGAGAGAGACGACCAGGGTTATACAATAAGAGGTCTGCAGAACTCCTGGATCACAAGAAGTTATGTGACAAGATAGATAGACAGATAATCTCAGAATAGAAACCTATGTACAGTTTAAAAAACACCTAAAGAGCTCATTTGCAAAAACTTTTTTTATTCATTGTTTGTTTTTCAGGTAATGTCTCTCAGACTGAAGCTGTGTGTAGACTGTACTGGGTCTTTGCACCAGAGCAGATTTTGGATCACATAACCGCTCTATAATCAAAACTCTCAGGACACTGTTTCAGAATGGCTTTTATCTGTTTTTGCAAATGAACTCTTTACTAGTAAAATGAGACCTACGTACAGCTGCACAGATGTATTTATGTTGCATGGTTCAACAGTGTCTGAAAGGAGGAAGTGAATCCATAAATCAAACAATAATAAAAGAGGGCACTCAAAATGATTCGTCTTTAAATAAATATTCAATCAGGTATATAGTATGTATAGCTTGACAATTGGATTTAAGGTCATAATAAAGTGTTTTACATTCAGTGATAAATACTGTGAAGTATGGGTGATATTTATTTAAATCTAGCCTAGCAAGTAGCATTAACCTGAAAAATCATCCGCTGCCATCTTTAAACTGTGACCTCACTGCCCGTACTCTTTTTTTATTTTCATAACCCATGTTTGTAATGTTTTTATAGAAGTTTTTAAATTAATGAAAGCGCTTAATTTCAGTTAAAAGAAGGAATAAAAACTCTCTATCATGTTTTTAAACCCTCCCGGGTTTCCACTGTTACAGCTCTGAGTGCCGGTGCGCACGTACCGTTCTCTGTTTGTGTGCCTTCAGTTGTGCCGCGCTGTGATTTTCTATTGGTGCGCTTAATTTGTTCTCCGGCTCCTGATTGGCTCCGCTGTGGGTGTGTGAGAGCCACTCGTTTGACTGTTGTAGACTCTGATTGGCCGATTAAGCCCCTCTCGACCCATTGGTCTAGAATGTTCAGCTTGCTGCTTTGCTATTGGCGAGCGCTTTTGTCATCACGCGAGAATGCGGAAGTGGTGTAGTCTACTGAGTCACCGTTGTGTCAGCTGATCCTTTCTGAGTGAGTAACTCGATTTATTTTATAAAATTAAGTAACTTCGGGATAATGTATTGGTCGTGACATGTTATCGGGGCTTTAAACTCGTGTTTGACATGTGAACCGTAAACTGTTTCGTCGTTTTATGGGGCAAATTAGCGAATTTATACACAATTTCTACCACTGGTGCTATCCGGCAGCTAGCATGATGCTAACCTTTGCAAACACTCCACATACACACACACGCACACACTTTCGGTTTGACTAAACTAGTCGCCTCCCTGTACAGAGACAGTCTTTAATGAGGCTGTCGCCCACTTTCACTTTCACCTTACAGGTGTTTCAACTTTGTCCCGGTTATCATACGTGTACACCTGTTGTTTTTGTGTCACGAGGCAAACTAAACGGGTCACCTGTTATATATAATTTTACCGGTAATGCTGGAAATGTCTCCATATTTCTGTTTCGATAAGAGGAAAGCCCCAACTGTACTGGATTTTTTTGTACATTTTTATATATACAAATGAAGAAGAGAAACTGGTTCAGCTTAAGCCAAATGATAAATACTTACGATCCACTTTTATTCAGTTCCTGATTCATAACATACAGAAAATCACAATTTATATTGTTGATGTTGGTGTTATGTGTAAGGCTACATAAAGCTGTAGTAAACCCATCTTTGCATTTCTTAATTAAAAAATTATTAGAATTATTCCAAATAAATATGTTTGAACTTTGCGCTGGCTTCACATACAAACAGGAAGTAGCAAAAACTTGTAATGTTTTCAAATTTAATGTTTTAAACTGAAATTTAAGAATTGTTCGCGTGGTATTCGGTCGTCTCTCTACAGGAAGCTTGCAGGTTCAATCCCCAGATCCTGCAGCCACATGTCCAATGTGTCCTTGGGCAAGACACTTAACCCCATGTTGCTCCTGCTGCTTCGTTGGCCATCAGTATGAATGTGTAGGTGTGACCTGCGGCGTAGAAGCGCTTTGAGTAGTCAAAAGACTGGTAAAGAAATATTCAAGCTCAAGACCATTTACCATTTACACAAACATGGTGGCTGCGACGAGAGCGTCCTACTTCTGCAGCGAGTTTAGTCTGCCTACGCTAGCAGTCCTATTTTGGTCCGATTTCAAAATTGCAGCAGTTTGTGTTGTAAAAAATAAACATCACAGGCGTCTGAACAAATAAGATGCAGTCCTCATAAACCAGGATACGAGTGTTGATCATGTATACAAAGATCTGAATAGCCAGTGTTCTCTGTGTGCATGTAAACAACAGATCCTGAAGATGGTCAGAACCACGACAAGACTTGTATACGGGGATGCTCAAGTCCATGTCATCACACTCAAAAAGTGTAGCTGAGTGTTGTCAAAGGCTTTGGCTCTCGTGCCTCAGACCTGACCCCTTCACATCGACTCTATAAAAGCATTCAGCTGATTAAGATTGGGAATAAGAAGATAACGCACGATAAGTGTAATCAAGAAACATCACAATGTCTGGTTTAAGTGTTTTTCACTCCCAATTGGCTTCAGTTTCACCTCTTATCTACTTTAATTCTTTTCACCGCGGTCACACATTGTCCCGCTGTCTTCCTCTTCTCCTTTTATCCCACGGTCAACTTCTTCTTTGGCAAACTAACTTCAGTTCACGTTGCCCCCGTTCATGTCATAAGTGTCCCAGAGAGAAGTGATGACGCAGGCGGTGACATTGTCATTGATGTTGGTTTAGAGCGGCATATCGCTCGGGTCAGGACCATGAAGACCTCATAGCGGATGACAGCACCGTTTAACACTCCAGTGTTTGAAATACTTATAGTAACTGATTTTAATTTCTCTCAATGTTTTCCCCCGAAACTACATCACCTCCTCAGAAAACCAATCGATCTATCGTAAATACAATTTAAAACATTTGACTTCCATCTTAAACGTGAGAATAATTTTTGCACCGATCCTAATAATATGTAAAAAAAAGCATTGAGGGGGCGCTGGTGGCGACCTTGTTCCTCCAAGCGGGCGACCCAGGTTCGAATCCCAACTGTGGCTCCTTTCCCACATGTCATTCCCCACTCTATCTCCCTGATTTCTGAATCTATCCACTGTCCTATCTCTCAATTAAAGGCACACAAAGCCCAAAAATTAATCTTTAAAAATAGAAAGGGAAAAAAAAAGCATTGAGTTTTAGGGTGGTTTCACACTAGTGACTTGGGCCCGGATCCGAGTACTCTCGACCTCAGAGTCTGGCTCATTTGATCAGTGTGAACACAAACGTACCGTACTCTGGTACCATGCCCGCGTACGCTTGAAGAGTCGGTCTCTAGCACGATTCATGTGTCTGTGGGAGATGAGAACGCAACCATGCTCAAACAAGGAAGTGGACCGCTATACGTCGTAATTCTAAACGGCTCCTGTTGCTTCAAAAACCGTTGTATCCGGCGCAGCACAGGCCGGTTTCATCCTCTAAGCTGCACGGTAGATGTGGAAGTATAGGACGAGGGTCGTTGTTGCCCTCACAGTTAGCAGGATGGACTCAGTCTACGAGTGGTCGCCATGGTTGCTCCTTCTTCTTCTTCTTTATTCTGCTGTTTGACAGATTTGCAAACTTTGTGCATGCTGATGTTTTTTTAACCCTTCATTGAGCAGACAGCTGTGAGGAGGTTCGGTTCAGCAGTTTACTGAAACAGCGAGGCCTTGAAATATTCAGAAATGTATTTTTAGTTCACTGAATGAAAGTCATGTACAGTATGCAGCAGTAACAATAACAGAACAGGATCTAACATGAATAAACACGTGGCCAAATACTGAAGAAGGTGTGGTACTAACCTGCGATCAATAGCAGCTTTTCTCTCCTCCCCTTTGTGTTCAGAGAAACACGACACACCTTACAGTGTGTGGACTCTTAAGATAAGACATTTGATTATGTTAAATATATCTCATTAAAAATAAGATAACACCAAAGCTGCTGCCTCTTATTTATAACTTTTTTTCTTATCATATCAGATAAACTGATGTCAGATTCATGAGCATGTGGAGTTAAGGTCGACGACCAGTCTGTCAGCTGATTTTCTCTAAACAATGCAGAGACAGGTTGATCACAGTGAGGCTGCAGCTTTGAAAGAGTGCATGAAGGGACGGTATTTGTGATTCCACATGACCTACAGCGCTCCAACAGGTGAGCTAATTGGCTAAAATATATTCCCAGCTGGGAGGAGACCCTGGGGCAGGGATTATATATCCCGTCTAGCCTGGGAACGCCTCGGAATCCCCCAGAAGGAGCTGGAAAGTGTTGCTGGGGAGAGGGAAGTCTGGGTTGACTTACAGCACCTGCTGCCACCGTGACCCGACCTCAAATAAGCAGAGGAAAATGGATGGATATTCTTAACAGCAAAAAAGGAGCACACTCAATCAGTTAGAAAACTTTGGGGTGCACGATTGCAAAAAAACTACAAAGAAAATAGAAAAGTCAGCAAACTCAATGTTAAAATGGGACCGGTCCGATCTAATATCGAGTTTGATATTGACGTAATTTACAGATCGTATATATCGGACTGACGGCGCTGATCCACGTCACTGATCAAGAAAGATCATTGGCGACTTCAAACATTCTAAGCTCGTTCAGTCTCACTCTGAAGCCTCTCAGACTGAAGTGTAAGAAGGGTCCACAAATCGTCTCCATGACAACGTTCTGACGAGATTTAAATTATTGCTCTTTAAAGGTAGATTTTTCACACTTAAATATAACAGAAATCAAGTATATCCTCTGAAAATAACTCTTTGAGTCATGACTGTCTACAAAAGTTAACACCCGAGTCCCACTGTCTGTGATGTTTTCCGAGTTTTCCGAGTCATATCTTCACTTCGTTTACATCGCCGGGACAGCCGGCCAGCTCATAGTTGTTTAATTGAGGGACTAGAGAAAAAAATAATAACATACTGTACCCACTGCTTAACTGCATTTCTAGATCACGCTCATTTCAGGTAAATTTACATGCAGTGTGAAGATACGAGCATAATAAAGATCGCTAGTATTAGCATGCTAACACAACAATGCACCGCAAGTTGTTTTGGTTTCATGCTGGTGCTCAAGGGCGACACCTGCTGGATCAAAAAATCGCATATTCTGCCTTTAAATAAGAAATGCAATGCTGGGTTTACTAACGCTTTGTGTAACCTTACAAATAACAACCAACATCAATCATTACAATTTAAGTTATTATAAAAACAAATATCGGTATCAGTACATGTGTATCAGAATCGGATCAGAAACAAAATGGATCTGTGCATCTCTACTCAATGTCCTTTAAAGTTGTCTAATCTGGGTCGAGCAGCAGCGTACAGAATTACAACAGACTCGGTCTGAGTTGACTGTAGTCAAGATGACCGGGCGAAACCGACCTGAAGAAGAGAATATGTTTACAGACAAGCTAATAATTTGCATGACTTTTTTTTATTTTTTTATCACAGCAGCACATACAGCAACAGTGCGGCGGCTTTTAGTAGCAGCTCATGTCGCAGTCTGTGACGTAACATCCAGTGTTTCCACGGCAACGATAAATTATAAAGTCGTGTCTGTCATGACGGGGTCCATGACCACACCAGTCTTGTTAAAACTGTATAATGAAGGATTTCTCTGGCTTTGATAAAAGTTGGAAATATTTTAAGGGTAATTTAAGAACACAACAACAAACATAAGTTTAGTCCTTTTTTAATTTATTGAGATATTTTGTGCGTTGAAGTTCTTAATTATTCAAATGGCCAAGTAATTGACGCAGGAAGAAGGTTTTGTCTTCTTTTTCGCTTTTACTCCGTTGTTATAACGCTGAATCAGTTTTAACAACTCCAATCAGACTTTAGCTCACGCCTCATTTCTTTTTCAGCTCTCGTTCTTTGTGTGTAGTTCAATTGTCAGGCTCTTTTTTTTTGCACGAGGAGGTGACTCACAATGCCCAGAGTGTGATATTTTACCTTTTTTGAAAACAATTATGACCGGTTGCCTACATGTGGTGATTTCTGTATTTATTACCTATTAGAGCTGAAAGCCTTCCCTGTTGTTAAAATGAGTCACGAGTTGAGGTGGGTAAAAAGAGAGCGGCCCCGTGCCCCGTAGTATGCTTCCTTTCGCTTTGAGTGGCCTGGCACAGAGAGAGTGGGCGGGAGAACGAGTAAGCAATAGAGACAAGGCGAGGGAGTGAGTGAGCGAGGGAGGGAGGTATGTCATGCTCTGGATTACAACCAGAGTGTTTTGGGAGACGGAGACTGCAGCCACTTAGCAAGACACTGACTTTAAATTCACTTTAAAAGGTTGAAAGGGAAAAGTTTGCAGCTTCTGCAGCACTCTGTTCAGGTGAGAGACGTCGAGTTACTTTTTATGAGTCGACAGTAGTATCTTTTCCTTTATTTATTTATCTTGGAGCGTGTGCAAAAGGGGGTGTGTCTGGAACAAAAAAAAAAACTAGTGTAGGAAAGTGGGACAGTGAGCACTTCAGTCCTAAATCAAGTTGTTTCCTTGTAATCGATGTGTAGTAGATATTTCTGTTCCTAAACACAGGAGAGGGAACACTCTGTGTTTAGTCTGGCTTCCTGTTTGTTTAAATTCTCTTTTTAGTAAACTTTCAATGAGCGTCCTGACTTCACAGGAAGAGAGAACACAGTGCAAAGTTACTTTTCATGCAGTGACTCTTTTCAAGAGTTTTACTGTTTTTAAACTTGCTTTTTCATATGTAGAGACACTTTAGGAATGCACAACACCGTTCAGATATCGTTAACTGTTTAGACCTCCTCTTCCATTTATTATAACTTTATCTTATCCAGCTGACTGGCAGCACCCGTGGGTGTATATGGGTGTGGAGAAAAGTTGTAAACTTTGTCCACGTCTGCTGTACACTTGGCCTGAAGATATCTTGTTTGGCTCCCGATAATCTCTCAGAGAATGTTGAGTATACATTTCCTGCAAGTTGCTCCCATCAGGTCAGGTTAGGTGAGCCGACTTCATGCATGTGGCTGCATGCATGTCTGCAGCGCTGCATGTGTGGAGCGTGTTTGCACTGACTTGACCTCATTTTGAGAGTACAGGCTGCTTCTTCTCGAACCAGGCAGCCAGTTTAACCCATCGCTCTGAGTGTAAGAACCGTCTTCTGAGAGGTGATTGGTCATGGGGATTTTTGCAGAGGTAGCATAGGGTTCAATAAAAAATAAAAATGTACTTGACTTCTTGAAAACTTGGATTTCATTGTCAGCTTTTGCTCCTCCTGCTGCACTTAAGACCAAGGAAGGCTTGTCTTTGGCATCCTTCCATTTACGCAATCACACACTCCAAAGCCACCCACACACACACGCACACACAACACACACACCATGTCTGAAGAGAGTGTGTTTTTGTGTTTGCAGGAACCATTGCTGGCACAGTAGAGCCCAGTAGACTGGAGGAGAGGGAGGGATCTGACGAGGAGCGCCCTTTCCGACTGTCTACAACACCAGCAGGCAGCATGGTGAGCCAATCACATTACAGGGGAGGGGATCTGATGTGTTTGCATACGCTGCTGTAGATTATCTGGATGCTCCTATGAGCTCCCTTCATGCATTCTGTAGATAAGATGGCAAGTTGGGACTCGCTCTCACACAGGAAATGGCACAACCCTCCCACAGGCTGCTACACAGAACAGGGTGTTGCAACATGCTACAAAAACTTTTGTCACTTTTTTTTAACGAGTCACACATGTGGCTTAGAGCTGCACGGTTTTTATTATTTTCTAAAATGTCTCCTATGACGGTCCTTTTTTATCCTTCATAATGTTGATCAAACTTTTCTCTTGTTGATCACATGCAGGAGCAATACAAGGTGGACACAACATTTTCACTTACAGTATTGGGCCAAACGTTTGTTTACGTTTTAGTTCATTGAAATTTAAGCCGACAAATTTTTGGCTTGCAAACAACAAAAAAAACTGATGGGTCAATTGGGCAGGTAAGATGTCAGCTGACTGTGAATTTCCAGAGGGCAAATAGCTCCTCGATCTCAAACTACCGTACTTAAAGGTCACATATGGTGCAAAATCCACTTCTCCATGTTCCTCTACCTCTAATATGTGTCTCTAGTCTGTCTACAAACCCCCCAATGATGAGAAAAGTTTATCCTCTCCGTCTTTAGCCTGCTGCACTTTTCAGAAAATGTGTGCTCAAACAGGCAGTTTGGAGATTTTCCCTTCATGACATCACAAAGGGCAGTAACCCCTCCCCCAGGTGGGTGACACTCCCACAGCTAGGTGTTTGTTCTGCCCTCTGAGTCTTCTCACCGTAAACAATAGAACATGGAGCAAGAAAGCCCGAGACACCCAAAGCCCTTCTAGAGAGGGGGCGTGGTCAGACACAGCTCATTTACATATTTAAAGGTACAGACACAGAAACAGCCTGTTCTGAGCAGGGCTGAAATAGAGGAGTTTATAGACATGATCAAATACAGGATCAGAGTGGATTTAGAACAGGACACTTCACACACATGTTTTGAGGAGCTCTGAGACTTATTTAAACTGGATGAAGAGGAGGAGAATATGTCACCATTAATACAGTATCTTGCCTTAAAGTTCAAATAAGAATATTTCTGCATCAGTTTTTTTCGGATGATGTACAAATTTAAGTAAAAGTGAAAACTCTATTACAGAAAAATAAGGTTCAGCTGTTGGAGCAGCACCTTCAGCTTGCTCTCAGGTTCTAACAATTAACATGGTCATGTTCTTTTGAATTAGAAGCTAGTGACAGATCATGTAAACTTTGCATTAGCTACTCCAAGTAGTTGTTCATCCTCAGGCAGCATCTTTCTCCACTCTAGAAGTTAAGTCTCCTCAGCACGATATCGACTTTACTGAATTGTTTTGTTTCATTCAGGAAGGCGCTGCTGCATCAGTAAAAGTGCTCTGACAAGTAACAGATGTGAAGTCTTTGATGTAGCTCCCTGCCACATGTGTCTCCTGCACAACTCTCCATTCTGCACATCCAGACTGTTAACATAATATTCACAAGAACAAGCTCATAGCAACACGTGCTATTTCAAATTATACAATACATGTGTCCATGAGCTACACATTTAATGATCACTTCTTTCTATTTCTGTTTTTCTTTATACACTTTATTAATCCCAGAGGGGAAAGTCTGATTTACACTCTGTTATTGAGAGACACACATAGACCCTAACCCAAGTGACACACCTGCAGAAACAGGAGCTGTGGACATGCATTAGTGGACAGATGTTAGTTAGTGGGGCTGCTACACAGGGAGCCCACCAGAGCAGTCAGGGGTTCAGTGCCTTGCTCAAGAGCACCTCAGCATTACTCAGGAAGCTAGCTGTCACCTCTCCAGCAGCCAGACCAACTTCTTAAAAAAATGTGTCCATAGCAGGACTTTAACCAGCGACCCTCCGGTTCCCAACCCAGGTCCCTACAGTCTGAGCTGCCCCATTAACTGAATGCAAATCTTAGTTTTATGTCCAGAATCTGAACATAAATGTTGGTGTGATGTAGTGAAACTAGTGATGAAGATGTCCTCCTGTGCTCTGCGACTGGAAGGGCTGACCCGAGATCTGTTTATCTGCCCTCTAGTGGACACTATCCGCTATTACGCTCTCCGGCAACAACTGAGACTACACTTTTTATTTATTGTATTTGAATTTGAGTTTAATTATTTAATAGGGACCATGCAATTTCAACACAGTTTTAATTCAAAGCATGAAACTGATGTGCTGCACAGAGAGTTTGAGGCTATTGCTAATTTCCAACTCGTGTCCTGTTGTTGGGTCTTTGGGTAAACAAGCTGAGTATAAAAGATACAACCAGCGGCAATGGAGCTGGCTCTGTCCCCCCAGGACTGATGTTTTTTTCCTGCAGCTGTGGGAACAGCTCTGATTGGCTTATAGACAGAATTTCACCTTTTTTATGGTAAAAGATTTTAATTCTTGCTCCATAGTTTTCAGAGAGCTGATTGTCCAATTGTAGATCTACAGCTTTGCATGTCACAGTTTCCATTCATCGCGCTTCTAGTTACCCCGTTTCTGTCTGTGAACATATCTGGAGAGAGGTTTCAAGGTCTGAATTTTTGAATCATTTACAAATGAGTTTGAGGAAACATGAATGCACAAAGCTCTTAAAACTAAGCAGGTTTTCCCCAAGAGTTGCTTCATAACAGATAACGATTCATCCCTAAAGAATTTAAACGAGTTGAATCGGCTTAAAGCCGCGACGTCAGTGTGAGAATTAGTCGTGCATTTGAAGACAAGAAGTGGTTTGTCAAGTGACGCTGCAGTCATGGCCTGAAGGTTGTAATTACACTGAAGCATAGCAAATAAAATGGGCATGATGCAAGACTGTTAGTGGGTCACGACTCTGCTTAAAGTTCAAGTGAGCAATACAAGCTTTACTTCTTTTAAAACAGTTATTCTTCAGTATATATGATGTTTACAGTGATATGATGAGTGTGCATATTATATCTAACATAAGCGCTCCCTCTCTCAGAGCTTTGGAAACACGCAGGCTTCTATTCTATTTCACTTTTAGCAGAGAACATGAAAACTACTGTATGCTGTAATAGTAGCAGTATACTTGGTTATTTTGCGGGTAGAACTCTGGGCACTGAAGGTCCTCTTACCCCCCTCCCCTCCTTTTTCTATGTACACATACAGTGCATGTTCTCCAGCCGGGACAGCCAGTGCTTTAAGAGGGAGGAAGCAGTGACCAGATGAGTGATAAATTCCTCTTGAAGCTAATGTGTGCAGCTTTTATGGGACAGAAATAGGAAGTGTAACAGGAGGATGTGTGTCCCGAGGTTCTGGTCAACTGCGTGCACAGAATGCCACCCTGGCCGTCCGCCAAGCTCTCAGCCTTTTTATGGGACACACACACTCGAGCTCTGGGCTTAATTGATGGCGGGGCTGACGGACGAAATAATGTGCCCAGCGAGGCAAGTTAAATGAGAGCGCAGACCTCAGATGGTTCTGGGCTAGTCCTGTGTTAAAGCTCGGTTTCATATGTTTTCACTGATCCTGTCTTGATAAGTGTGTTGCATGGCATGGTAATGTTGCACATGCTATCAGGTGTACTGGACACACCTTAGTATTTTTTTCTAAGTCACTGCAACAGGTAATGAGTTTGATCGCTGCAGATCAGAAAAGCAATGTTTAAGGAAAAGTTGCACAAAAACTGGACACATACAGAGACATTTGGTGCATTTGTGCAACATAACAAAATTTCATTTCTTATCTCCTTGCATTAGTAGGTCACTTTCGAGTGTCTGTTTGGTCACAGCTAATGATATTTCCATCTGTTGTCAGTCGCTGTTGATCTAACGGTTATCTTCTGTGAGACGTTTGTTCCACAGGTAACACGATCCGCTTAATCCCGTCTTGTGAGGCAGCGCTTAATTGCTTCCCAGCCTCCAGTTGTTTTTTTCTCTGCAGCAAAACAGGAAGTATTGAGTTCACTCATGCTGCCGTATTGTCAGCTGGATAATAGGAGCATGAAAACAGGGACAATTGGGTTGTTTTACGCTGCCCTCACTACCCACAATGCACTGTAATGCTACCTTGTAGGGGCTGAACTGTGAAGTTTGTGAAGTTTGTATTCAGGAAGCATGCAAAGACTGGTGTTTCTGCCCGATTCAATGACACCTGTTTAGATAAGGATAAGGTCACTTAATGCACAGGTGTTTTTTTTATTTGTTTTGGTTTGTTTTTTAAAATGCACCAGAGGCTCACAAAAAGGATAAACAGCTGATAGTTCATGCAATGTTGTTGCTAATGATTTGACCCTCTCTCCTTTATGGCACTGTAGCTACTGTTTAACCCTCGCTCTGGTTCTCAAAGTCCTGCTATTACTGTTTAGTGTTTCCTGTTCCTCCTTTTCAGTTGGTTCAAGTTATACTAAATGTTTTGTTTCTATATTTTTAGAGTCTGTTGACCGTAACTTCTGCAAAGAGTTACATGTTTGGCATGTTTATGAGAAAGCCTGTTTGTCTATATATGAACGCATCTTTTTAGATGAATCCTGCTCCAGCTTAAAGGGAGAATGTGTGACTTTTTGATCCAGTAGACCACCAGCATTAAACCAAAACAAACTGCTGTTTGGCCACACCTCCTCCACACTGAAGCCTACGCTATCCTCAAGCGACACACCTTCAACCTCCTCCCCCCTCTTGAGTTTGCATGGAGAACTTAGGCGCAAGCAGCGGACACAATTGTCCATTGCCTATGGCCTGCATTGTTGTGTTAGCAGGCTAATGTTAGCGCTCTTTAGTTATCTCGTAGCTTCACATTGCATATTGACAGGGAATGACCGTGATCTAAAAACACTTACACAAGACTTTATTTATATAGCACCTTTAAAAATACTCGGGTCTGCAAAGTGCTTTGATGGACAGCAAATGCATAAAAAGAACAAAGTAAAAGATCCCGAACACAGAAGAAAAAACAACCCAAGAACGGGGCGCCGGATAGCCTAGCAGTTGAGTCACGTGCCCCATGTTAGGAGGCCGTTGTCCTCGTCGAAGCAGCAGTGGGTTTCGAACCGACCTCCGCCTTTTGCTGCCTTCCTCCCATCGTTTCCTGTCTCTCTTCGGCTGTCCATTAAAGGACAAAAATGCCCCCAAAATATCTATAAAAAAAGAACCCATAAAACAAAATACCCAACATCGTCTTTAACCCAACCATCAAGAGAACCATCATAAGAACCCAGCAACACGAGCTGAGACCAAGAGGAGAACAATTTAAGCTACTGTAAGCGATGGAAACAAAAAGAAGAGCTTAAAGTTCATTGTGTAGAGGATACAAACAGCAGAACAGTAAGTATGGCTTGTTTGACTTTTATTTTTTTAAACACGTACAAACTGCATGCATTCAAAGACAACTCGGGAAGTCGTTTCTGGAATTGGGATAGCTTAAGGCTTCATATACAACACACACACCCTCATTCCTCATATCTAATTCATATCCTACTTCTACATCTGTGTGTCGACGTGTAGGCTGACACTTTGCGTTGGTGACTCGCTGCCCTCCTTTCCTAAAATAACACCTGAGACACAAGAGGCCAAATCTGGTGCTCACTTTGGCCGACTGTCCAGGCGGGTAGGGGCTGGGCAGGCGGAGATCAGGGAGTATGAACCTGAGTATTCAAACTGTGGACCCCACTCATCACATACTGCAATGCAATTATTCAGAGACTCCTATGATTGTCCATCCAGCTTTTGGCTTCAAGTGGCTCAACGGGAAAATATTTTTGGAAGCATGAGCTGTACTCTTTTGACGATTTATTGTTAAACTCAAACACAAGTTTGTGGGGTGCTGGTGGTGCAGTGGTTGGTGCGCGCGCCCCATGTATGGAGGCTGTGGTCCTCAGAGCGGGCGGACCAGGTTCGGGTCCGGCCCATGGTTCCTTTCCGGTATGTCATTCCCCACAATCTCTCTCCCTGATTTCCAACTCTGTCCACTGTCCTATCTCTCCATTAAGGGCACAGAAAGCCCAAAAATAAATCTTTAAAAACAAAACATAAGTTTTGTTCTCAATTGTTCAGAGGTTATATTAAAACTCTGAGTAGGAGATAAAGGTCTTAGATATTCTCACTTCCTTCTCTTGGAGGGGAAGCCCACAGGATTTCAAACTTGATGAGGCTGCACTTGTCCGGGGTAAGAGAAGTCTTAATCGCTGGGCTCCTGCCAAAGAAATCGACCCTACTGACTGAGGTGTTGAGAGATTTTCTGTCCCGGGACAGATAAGCTGATGGAGTTTCCAAAGTGTTTGTTGTCCTGCCTTCTACTTGTATGAACAAAGGAGTGCCGCACCGGCAAACACTAACACATGAAAGTAAGCGTGTTTCTGTGAAACTGCATTGCAGAAGACTTTATTTCACTTCTTCATTTTTGCTCGAGGGAATCGATCTAACCACTAGTCACAGGTTTACCATGTGACACGAAAATGATTCTCTGTAAAACCCTGCTTGATTTATGGAAGTGCGTTTTATAGCATTAGATGCATGAGTCCATTAACCTGATGAGATGAAAGTCATACTGCACATGAGTGAGATGCAGCACATTACTGCCCTCCCTTGATATTCAACAAAATGATTTAATTCAGACAATGACTTACAAAAGTCACATTTTTGAATTTGGAGATAAAAAATGCTTCGTCAATGTATGCAGTTTCACTCATTACTGAAGCGTGACAGGCAGCACTGTCCTCCGAGCAGCAGCTGATGCATGTGCACTGTGCAGGGAACATATGTTGAAGCCATGCGGTTGAATAATGGGCTGAAATGCTGTTACATAACTGCATCCTTGTGATACGTGATTTCTATCATTAATAGGGGTTTACATCTTTCTCTTGGCTGTAATTTAAACTCAGAGACTTTACCTTTAATGTGGCCTCTTCAAAGGTCGCAGGATACTTTATTAGAATAGTAAAGCTACAAAAATAAGAAGTTATAGATTAGGGTTTAGCAGAAAAACATATTGTATTGGTTTCTTAATATGGATCATATCTAGTTTATTCACTGCTGCAGTTCTCTTAAAGAAGCAATATGTAACTCTGACACCTAGTGTTTAAAATGGGTACTGCAGTCTAAATTCTAAACATTGTAGAGAGCTTCCCCCCCCCCCCCACCCCCCTACAGAGTTGATGCTCACACAGGTCACCATGTGGTGGACACTGAAGCTTCAGTGTTTATCCAGCTCTGCATCGGTCTGTAAACCTTTCTGTGTTCTAACCTCTCTCCATTTTTCAAAAGCATCTCCAATATTGATCCTAGTTTGAGCACGTTTCTGCTCGTGGAGCTTATTAGAAACATGCAGAGGCTTTTTAGGTCGGGTACAATCACTTCTATCTGAACCACTTCTCTTGCCCACTTCCATCGCTAGAACACCTGCCTGAAAAAAACGAGGGGCGTCCAAAGCGGCCATGTCAGTGTTATTTCCCTTTTTCCATGTATTTTACTTAATTTGTATCTCATGTTAATAAAGTCCACATTTAATTTTTAATAATAATTTCTTATTTCTAATTTCTAATAATCCCCCCCCCCCCCCCCCGAACAATCATCCTGTCAACTTTAGGCTGTACTTTTTCAAAATGATAGCAGAATAGAGTAAACTGGATCCTTCTGATAGTACTGCGGCGTGCATACAGCCTATGCAGCGTGTACTATGTTATACGTATTACATAACGCGGGGTCATGCAGCTGAAGGCGCATGGCTGTCACGACTCTGGCAGGGAGGAGGACGTACAGGAAGGGGGAGGGCGGGGGGCTGTGTCGCCCCCCCTCCCTTATCATATCTGGGACACCGTGTACATCATAAACATCCACTGACCTTCTCCCCGTTTGAAACAGAGGAAGGTGCTGCAGCTGTGCGCTCTGCTCACTGCGAGGATGCTCTGCTCTTTCTTCAGACAATAAGACGTTCAGAGACAGAGGTGTTTGTAGAATGCTGTGTCACTGGAGATCTCCGCATAGACTCCCTCTCCTCCCTCCCTCCTCTGTCCTCTACCTCTTCCTGTGTTTATTCCATTTGTGCCAACTCACCTGTTTTGTGACGGTATACTGACTCAGGTGTCTCTCTTTTACCTGTGTGTTAGAGTTTCTTTCTGGACTAGTGTATGTGTCCATGCTAGCTTGGCATACCGTGTGTGCTTGTGAAAATAGCCACTGTGGTTGATGATCCATGCATGGCAGTCGAAGCATCCTCTGGTTGCCGGCTTCAAAACCTCGTTGCTGGGGGGGAAGCGTATTTATGAGGAGATGTCGGTGAAGGGTGAACAAGGAGGGAGTGGGGGAGGAGTAAAGGATGAGAGGGAGACAGTGGGAGAGATGTGCGCATGTGAATATGAGAGAGGGAGGTGGATGGATGCGCATGCAGAGGGTGGAGCTTAGCATCCGGCAGTCCTCTCTGTCTTCCTTTCTCTCCTGCTCTTTCTTCTTGCAGTTTCCTCTCATCCATTCGTTACAGTTTGATGGCTCATCCGCAGTCATTTCTTTTCCTTCTCCGCAGTTTGACGTGATCAGGTGGACCTCCTCTCCTGTTTTTACCTTTATGGACTATCCTCCCTCTCTGAGTAGTGCAACAGGGGCTGTCTGCGGACTCCAGCGTGCTACTTTGGGAGTGGTGGGGGGTGGCGGGGTTCGTTCCTGAATGAGAGCTGGGACTAGCGTGTTGTCCCGCGGCACCTTTTGAGAAGGGGGACCATCCAAAAGGGTGGGAGGGGGAGCAGGGAGGCAGGCCGAGGGGTTTTGGAGTGGCCGAGGGGTGGAGAGGCTCTGGCTGGGAGAAGAATGGTTATGCCGGCTCCTCGTGCTCTGGTCGTGCTGCTGCTCTGTAGGCTGTGTGTCATCCAGGCACAGCCCTGCCTCTCCTCGACATGAGCCTCGCAGGAAGGGTGTCCTGCTCCATGCTCAACTGCTTTGTAAGTGCTTTTATTTCGGTTTTTGGTTTTGTTTATGTTTTTGAGTGGTGTGTGTAAAAGCCCTCCTTTCCAAAACTCGCCTGCTGATGTGTGCTTGCCGGCAGGTCAGTGGGGGAGGGGGGCGAAGGGGGTGTTGGTTGACACACGTGAGCGCTGCGGTTATTAGTAAGTAAGCAACACTGACTCCTCATGGATATAATTCAATCACCTCCAGTGTTTTCTCGGGCATGTGATGATGAAAAGCTACTTTTTTTATTACTCTCATCAATCGCTGCCTGTGTGTTGATTGACAGCGAGGATAGAGAGGCGTAATGTGTGTGCTGCTGAGAGCGAGCACATTGTGCTCTCACTGCTCCCACCGTAGACTGCTGAAGAGTCTTCACTGCAGTGGAGGAGCTGCATTGAGCAGATGCATTAGTGTGTACAGGACTTATGGGCCAATGTCTGATGCTGAACGGGTTCTTCTTTAGTTTGCATCTTGAGACAGAAAGTAAAAATGGTTGATGGTTTAAGAACAACATGGAGTGATGTTTGGATGATGTCTCAGAGCCAAAATTAGCCAATGGCTAACAAATTCACCCCTGACCCTTCGCTCCGCTGTCTTGGTCTGTTAATTGCTCACTTTGAGTTTGTTTGTTTTTCAACCAAAGTCCAATAAATTCTTTCACATTTACTGACCAGCCATCCCATATTAATGGAAGAATGTGCGACTTTTTGCAGTAGATGTCGCCCTTGAGCACAAGCATGAAACCAAAACAACTTGCGCTGCATTGTTGTGTTAGCATGCTAATGCTAGCGCTCTTCTCTAGTCCCTCAATGAAACAACTTTTATACGCGAGGGGATGAGCCGGCCGGCCGTCCTGTACATGTAAACATGCTGTAAAAACTGCTTGGACAAGCACACAGACAGTGGGACTCGGGTGTCACACTCATTGTAGACAGTCATGACTCACAGTTATTTTCAGAGGATATACTTGATTTCTATTATATTTAAGTAGCATATTCTTCCTTTAACAGTCTCTGAAGTATAATATGAATATCCAAACTTAAAATTGCAGTTTTGCTTGTTGCAACTGGGTCAGGATTCTTTATCACAAAAAATACCCTTCACAACGATGAAGTATGCTAACAGGCTGAAATGCATAAACGTCAGTGGTAATTATTGTGAATCCGCTTCTAAAGTGGCTTTACAAGAGCAACAGCAGTAAAGCCTCCTGACATCCTCACATTAAAAATGCTAACATCCTGATCCAGTTGTATACCTTCTTAACCTACTGTAATGTAGAATCACAAGAATACTTGTTGATTTGCTGATTAGCATTTAGCACAAAGAACAGCCAAGCTAATGACAATCTCAGTGTTGGACAAACTTAAATTTGAGCTTCATGCACCATCAATGAATCCATCTTTATTTGTATTGCGCCTCGAGATGCACCGATTGGGAATATCAGGGATAAAAATACCCATACAGATGTTTGAAGAACCGATTCCCAATGTCTGTTTCACCATGCAACAGCACCATTTTCTTTCATCTTCGACAATAAAAGCAAGTCAGTTTGTTCAACAGGTGACTTCACCTGCCCGATGGAAAAAGCAATTCTCGGAATCAGTGTTTTAGTGTACTAGTGTTAAATTGATTTATTACAACAAATAAACATCGGCTAATGATGTCGACTCATACCACAGTATTTTACATTGTGTCGATGTCTGTCAACAGGGCTGATACTGATGCATCCCTAATTGCATCAATTCATAACAAATGTTATTTTAAGACATTTTACAAAAAACAGGTAAAAGACACTCCTCCTTGGTATATTGTTTAAAAAGCACCAACATGAATCCATCATGCATGATGAGACATTTAGAGGGAGATGAAGGTTAAAGTTTTTCCAATTTGTCAACTTTACACAAAGTAAAAACTACTTCAGCGGCATACTTTGACTCATGCACTGAGGACCAACGTTGAATTGATGCTAAAATTCAGGGATGGTCTGTCTTGTATGGCCTGTTCATTTATTAATCTATATTGAACCACAATCAGAGGCTGTGTCTGAAATCTCTCACAACTCACTATATAGTTAAAACCCCATTCTGTAGTGGTGTCCAAATTCATACCCTATATAGTGCACTCATTGTTTCCCACAATGCATTGTGAAAAGTAGTGTACAACCAAGCATTACTGTCCAAGCGATATACACCATCAAGTCGCGTGCAATTGGCTGGGTATAGATACATCAGAACAGGGGTAGGCGCCTCTTTTCAATTCAGACTCTCATTGGCTGTTATAGGCTGGGAAGAGTGAATGGAAGGTTGTAATTGGCCCAACGAGGTGCCAATCGAAAGGTCAGAGTGTGGCCCCACTTTTGATGTTTCACAGTCCAAAAAAATCACTAATAAAAGTTGAGTTATTATAGAAAACACAGTGAGAAATCGGATCAGCCGGTGCAAATTTGGAGCAATATGCAGATATTTATGGACGTGATTTGTTTGGATCTTGAGGACTCTTGTCGATGCAGCAGGGCTGTTTTTGTTTGAATATTATGTTCAGGGTTCAGTGAAGATTCAAATGTTGAGTTATAATAAAAACAAAAAATGGTTGTTTATTTGTCGATGGACTGACAGATGTATAGATTGTGGCTGCTGTGATTGTTGGATCCGTAGCACACACTGGCAGGCGTCTGGGCCTTCTGTATTGTAAACAGGCATTTGTAATATGGTTATGAGGTCTCCATAACGTCAACTTAATGAATGAACGAAAGAGTCCTATCATTATCACCATTTCCTACCAAGTCCAGAAGCTTAATGTGGTTTATCTTGTATGTTGCAAATAAGAATATGGATCAATGAGCGCTAAGAAAGATGAAATTTGACGATCAGACGAAGATAGACTAAATCCAACCAATCTGGTCCTTAGTTGGGGACATCCATAGTGTATTGTAGTACTCGAAACCTGGTCTCAAGACTTTTTAAAGGTCTCGGTTTCGTCTTTGAATCAAAAGCATTTATATTTTTATAAATCAAGACCGTTCAAGACCCGGTGTTACAGGAAGGTTGTTACGATATTTATGGTCTTGTTTTGTCTCGGTCTCGAACCCTAAATATCTGTTTTTTCTCAGTCTCTGGTATGTCTTGGTCTCGGTTAGTGTGGCCTTGTAGTATACTACACATGGCAGACATGTACTCACTTTGTCTATCAAGGCAGCCTGCAATATAAATGGATTTTAGCTCAAGCAAAATGTGATGCTCACATGAGAAACGTATCAAAAACCATCAATGATGATACTGAGAAAGCTCCACATGACTTTCCATTACTGCCCCGTCTCCAGACCACATTAATCACAGAGTTATCAGGTGGATCAAGAAGGCTGCAGCTGCAGGGCTCCTCTTCTCACGTCTTTATGACCAGACATGAAAAGGCTCTGCACAATTTATGAACTGTCTTTCATGTGTCTGCTGCTGCTGAGTTTGCAGTTCTTCTTCTGCGTCATCGTCTGTATAATTTAGCATCCACGTCCGCTGTTACTCAAGTGGATCTCAGCTCTGTCTTGTCCTGCAGGAGTGGGCATCTAAGTTTCATCATCATGACGATTGTTTTGATGTAAGTATGGGGGGTAAAAAAACATCTTTGGTTAATGCTTCTTCTATCTCAGATATATCATGTTTATCCCCCTCAGCGGTATGTTGTCTGCACCAAATGGAACTATAAAAAGCCTAATTGAATTTGAGTTTGAGTTTGAAAGATTTTCCATAACTCAGATTCGATTATACCAGCTGAGCTAAACGAATTAAGGGTTTGAGTATGGCAGAAACCTTTTTTTGGGGATATGCTTTAGACTGTGTGTACCTTCCTGAACCCTCTTGGTACCTGTGATGGGTCTGGTTTTGTCTCACCTGCACAGCCCATGTGTTATGACACTGACAAACTATCATCATAGAGAATAAGACACACTAATATGAACTAGAGGAGGTTGTATTTTAATTCAGAGGAACATCCTCAAGAGAAGAGATGTCTGGAACTATTACTCTAATGTTTTTAGTTCCCCGCCGAGTGGCAACCTCTGAGGTTTGAAAGTGAGGCAAATGCAAAAAAAAAAAAACTGCTTTACCAAGAACGGCAACTTGAAGTCATTATGGAAGGCGAGTTGTTCCTCATAAGGGAACCTGTTAAATATGTCAAACTTAGGGGCGCTGGTGGCGCAGTGGTTGGTGCACGCGCCCCATGTATGAAGGCTGTGGTCCTCGGGGCGGGCGACCCGGGTTCGGATCCCACCTGTGGCTACTTTCCCACATGTCCTTCCCCGCTGTCTCGCTCCCTGATTTCCGGCTCTATCCACTGTCCTGTCTCTACATTAAAGGCACAAAAACCCCAAAAAATAATCTTTAAAAATGTCAAACTTAACAGCTAACATGTTTACAGCCTACTAAAAGAAAGTTTAGTCTTCAGACCCGGAATGGCAACGATGCAAGGATTAATTATTCGAAACTATGTTGAGCATTTAAAATATGTTGCAGTGACGGAAGTGATCGCAAGAGAAGTGGTTCAGATAGAAGTGATTGTACCCGACCTAAAAAGCCTCTGCATGTTTCTAATAAGCTCCACGAGCAGAAACGTGCTCAGCACAGATCTACTGATAATTTAATACACTGAATAGGATGAATCCATTCAAAACAGATCTATCTTTCGTATTTCTGTGCTGAGAGCTGGCTGTGACGTCTTATCTCGAGCTGCCCTGGCTTCTCAAAGGCCTTTTCATGTCAGCTGATCACAGTTAAAGATTCTGATTGGTCAGCTACCTAGAACAAGATGGCAGCGTCCATCTAGCCAAGTGAGCTAACAACAGAGATGACACTAAGTGGATTTACTTTGAGTGCAAATGAAAAGGAGTAGGATGACAGTAACTTTCCAGCCTGGCCCTCACCAAATACGGTCACTTCTGGCAAAAGCAAAACAAGAAGGTGACAGCCATATTGCCTTCCTCAAGGCTTCAAAAACGCAGTCCTCAAATCAGTCGGTGACATCAGGGTGGTTATGTCCATTTCTTTTATGCCGTGTTTGGATCCTGCACAAGTACTCTGTTGTCTTGAGATCATTATCCTTTTATAGTTGTTTTTTTCTCAGTAAATCTTGCCGTTATGTTTTACTTCTTGTGCTTATTGTCAACAATCAGGTCAAGTTATTAGAGGCCAGCTGCTAAAACGTGCCTCTGCAGGGAGGTCTGTTTACGTCTACTAATTGTGACTTAAACTGTGTTTCTCAACAACAAAAAAGAAACTCTCCTTGTCTGGTTTCCTCCTCTTTTGGATTGTAGCCTGGCTATAAGACTGAAATGGGAATGATCATTTAGAACAGGGCGGCCCATGAAATATTAACGTAGTCTGAGAGAGGACAGGGGGAAAAAAAGAAACGTGCATTTGAATAATTTGTCATGCTCGGCCATCTTTGATCTTGACCTATTACTCAGAATGCCCTGCCTAACTCCTCTTTCAGTTTAAATATCTTTGTCATGGTTGTTTTTCATTTGATGGGTTAGGGTTTTCTGCATATTTCGGAGGTCACCTCTGCTTCATGTAGAGATCCTCTTATCGGCCCGACTCGAGGACAAAAGCCCCGGTCAGATTAAGTAAATAAGCTGATGAGTAAAGACAGAAATTTGTTTCCAAAAAGCTTTGGAGAGAAAGCGACTCTGCCTCTAAAAAAAAAAAAAAAAAAAAGAGGGTTGTTGTATCCATGGCAACCAGACACTTTATTCATGTAGACTGTGCCAGTGCCTTTCTAGTCTCTCCACCTAACCCACCTTTGAGATGTCATGCTGCCTGTTTTTGTTCTTTTTTTTCCCATTCACGTTCGTGTGTAAATGTCTGGAAGGTAGTTTTATTCACCGGCAGTTTAAAACAATGTTCAGTGGATGTTTGTACCTGCGGTGCATGCACAGTGCTCACCTGCTACAACAGGGCTGTCTAGCCAGCTGCTGCCTCATATTATAGCTATTATGTCAGTACATGTCATCAAGCTATTACATGTGTTATCCGTTCTGACATTAATACTCAAACTGTATAGAGGCGTATGTGTATGCCTGTCAGCTCCTGCTTCCCGAGTTCTGGTTGGACAAAGGTGGGGGAGGGTGCGCAGGCTCGCAGCAGTGACGAAGCAAAAAAAAAAAAAAAAACGTGTCGGCCACAGGACAGGCTGTGCTCCATCTTTGAGAGTGAGAGGTTTTCTCTTTTCCCTTTTAATCTTCTGTAAGCTGATTGTCTGCCTGGTTTTGGACACAATGCAATATGCACGATTCAAATTTCAGCAAACAGAAGCGCCTCTCTGCCGGTTTGTTTGCAGATGTAACAACAGGGTTTTAAGCTCTGTTTTGATCAAGTGTGGTCTGCCATGCGAAGGGATTTATGAATCATAATATCAAGGTTGTGAGCAGGAGGTTTCAAAACACTGTTGCACTGATATCTGCGCTTTAATGCAGTCGACTCTATTTTTCACTCTCACATTTTCTGTCCTTTGTAGACTCGGTAAGCTGTCTTAATAACTTGTCGGATAAACATTTTATTATCCATTCTTTCCAATGTTTATAAAATAGTCTCAGCACTAATGCATGTGTATAAATCCGCCTGTGTATATTGCCTGTTATTAATGGAGCAATACAACATCTTCATGACTTTGACTCAGCAGATTTGTGCCTTTTAAGGTACATTGTGTTCTGGCAGGCCTGTGAGAAGAGTGCAATGGCAGGACTGCTCCATAAGAGAATTAAGTAAAAGCTGCCAAGAATCTACATGGTTCTGCAGCACAAGACGTTTAGCGACAGAGTGGATGGATTATTGATTTAGGATGTGTGTAAAGATTAAATGTTCCTCTCTGCTGATTAACAATGGATTTCTTAGGAGGAGGTTCTTTAATCATAACTTCTCCAGAATTTATGAAGGCTGTCTGGCACGCCTACGTAAACTTTATTCCCTTTAAAAAAACAGCAAAGTGTCTGTGCCTGGAGAGCTGTGCTGATGCAGACTGCCCAGCAACTGTGTGTGTGTGTGTGTGTGTGTGTGTGTGTGTGTGTGTGTGTGTGTGTGTGTGTGTGTGTGTGTGTGTGTGTGTGTGTGTGTGTGTGTGTGTGTGTGTGTGTGTGTGTGTGTGTGTGTGTGTGTGTGTGTGTGTGTGTGTGTGTGTGTGTGTGTGTGTGTGTGTGTGTGTGTGTGTGTGTGTGTGTGTGTGTGTGTGTGTGTGTGTGTGTGAGTGTGTGAGTGTGTGTGTGTGTGTGTGTGTGGGGCGATGACTGCTGTCATGGTCCACTTATTCTCAGCTGAAAATAAGTGAAATTGATGAAGCACAGCTGCCTCATGCCAAAGGCTGACTCAGGTCAAAGGTCAAGAGATTAGCCAGGCTGCATTGCGGGAGGGATTTGGATGAGTTTGGACAGGTTAACTAGTCTGAGAGGTAGGCTCTTAGTGTCGTCTGAAGAATCTTTTTGTTTCTCAAAGACACCAAAGGCTAGAGCCTGACGATTAAACGTCCGGCTGATATTAGCATACCAAGTGACTATTGGTATCGGCTAATTTTATCGCAGATATGCGCTGATATTACTATTTATTCACCAGTCAAATAGCATTTAATTTGAGTTTCAGTGTATTACACTAGCAGTTCTCGTTAACCAGTAGAGGGCGCTATATGGATCACAACAAGCATCATCACTCCCCAGAGTGTCGAGCGGTGATGCACATACATGTTTAGTTACTTTCCAACTGTGAGTGACCTTCTTGTCTTCATTATAAATATTTTCCAAAAGTGTTTGATAACTGCATGTTGTGGATCAACACAATAAATGTATCCATCTCTACAGATCGAAGATAGAATTAAGAAACATATCGGCCGAAATATCGATATCAGTATTGGCTGGGCACTACTAAAGACTGAGGTTCAAATTTGATATTTCACAGAGAGGTTCAGTGAGATTTCACCTCATCTAAACCTTCAGTGTGTCTTAAAACGGAAACACATTAACATAATGGCATCACTGAGGAAATGGAGCAGTGGCATACAGAGATAGCAGACAGCACTGATCGATGGAGCACCTCGCTGTGACACAGCCTTGACACCCACCTCCATGTCTGCCACCTGCACTGACATTTATTACAGTTTATGGTGTTGAGGTAGCAGGTAGACTGGCTTTGTGTTGAGACTCATCCCATCAATCTCTCCTCCTCTCAGACTTCTCATTCCCTCCAATACAAACTCCGACCTTGACACCTACACACTGTGTCTCCGCCTGACTTGGATTTAGGGCTGGAACTATTGATTACTTTCATTATCGATTGATTTTATCCTGCTAATGGTTTTGTCTATAAAAGACCATAAAACAGTGAAAAATAGCCTTTAATATTACGTTTGGGACCAAGGTGGCATCTACAAAGTTATTGCGTTGTCGTGCTAACACTTGCAGATATACTTCCTATTTATTGAATTAAATCGGATAAGCTTAAAGATCCCATATTGTCCTCATGTTCATAGAGTAGCTTCGCATGATTTGGAGGTAAAAGAAGCTTCTAATTTCAGCCTCTGCCTGAGTAGTTTGTTTCAACTGCTGTCTCTTTAAGATCCCCCTTCCCTGCATGCCCACCTTCTTCCAATTGGCCAGTTCTCTGGAAGCCTGGTGTGGGGGGGCAGAATGCTGCAGGGCTGCCAGGGGCTCTCAACTGCTTGGAGAAGAGAAGAGAGTCTATGTAAGAGGTTTCACCGGCTTAGGTTGAGGCTTGAAGCCATCTGGTGAAATTAAATTCTCATATCAGGGGCGCTATGGCATGATTTGCAGAACAAATTGTTTAGCGTCCTCTGCAGACTTATCTTGGGATTACTCCAACATACGTTTAACTGAATGTGTTAGCTTTAACATAGTTTCTGTCTGGACTTTTTCCAGTTCAGACAAACTGACTGACCTTTGTCTGATAACAGTAAGACATTGAGGGCACCTCAGAAGTTCAAACCCCAATTTTGGTCCCATAAAATTATTTGAAAATGGCCACTTTTCAACACATTGTAATTAGACACACTACCGTCAAATTTGTCCTTCTTTGCATATTCAGAGTTAGACAGTTTATCTTCTTTTAAAAAACCATCTGTGTGGCAGAAGCTGATAAATGATGTTTTGGTCGGTCCAGTTCCTATGATCTTGACGCCTTTGAAATCACATACTGGCACATTGGTGGCTTGTGGGGGAGGGGTTGTCACTGTGGGATCTCCATCTGTTACCAGATAGCCCAATGGGTGGCATGCTTATCGTGGGGTATAATCACCGGCTTGGACCTTTTTGATGACAGATGCAATGATTGTAAACGTGGCAGGAGGTCTCCACGGTTGGACATGAAAGGATTTTCCTGCAATAATATGATATTTTGTTTCAAAGCTTGTTTTTAAGGAAACAACTCTTTTATTAGCAGGAGACCAACCAGAGTCAGTGGAGGTAGTACAGTTAAAATAACAACAACAAGTGACTATGTTCGGCCTCCCTCAGCTCCACCTTCAGCACTCAGTTTCTGTTTTTATAAAGAAAGCGTTGATTAAAGGTCAAGGTGAAGAAGGTGAAGAAGCTAAATCCAGCGTAAGCGTATCACATCCATGGAGTCATAAACGGGTCATAAGAGAAAAAAATGACGTAAATATATGGAGCATTTAATACAACACAAAATGGGGGGGGGGGCCTGGAGCCTATCCCTGCCACCATTGGGTGAGAGGCAGGGTACACCCTGGATTGGTCGCCTGTCAATCACAGTGCTGACATGTAGAGACAGACAATCAGGCTACGAGCAATTTAGAGTCTCCAGTTAACCTAACGAGCATGTCTTTGGACTGTGGGAGGAAGACGGAGTACCTGGAGAGAACCCACACATGCACGAGGAGAACATGCAGACTCCACACAGAGAGGCTCCTGTCAGACGGGGATTTGATTTGAACTATGTCTCGATAATGTTCAAGCAGCCAAAAGTTAAACTGGCTTCCTCCATAGAGAATGCGGTATCTCTCCTTTGTTCCTGAAATGATGGAAAGAGGCTGAATCATGGCAGCACTTGAAGGAATGAATGAATGAATGAAATCTTTTATGGCCCCCGGGGGAATTTGCCTTGCAGCGAGAGCCTAAAAACATAAATGACAAAAGACGTCTACCGTCATACGCGACAGCACATTAGAACATGAAACAATTTCGACTATTGAATGTTTATGTTAAAGAAAAGTGTACAGGACAGAATTTATTCTGATATATAATAACAAGGGCTGTCAGCATTAACAAGTCAGTCACGTTTAATTAAGGTCTGAAATTAATCTCGTGCTGTTTTGTCCCTTCAGGCTCCCCGTAGATAGTGGTCCTCAGTGTCTCCCTGCAGTCTCAGTGATGTAAAAGAAGGACACTGCTGCATCTTTGAATGTCTCATTTCACTTTAACAAACTCTCAGACAGCTCAGCTGACTAGTCCAAAGTAATATCCACCTTATGACATCACACATTGACCTTATGACATCACACATTGACCTTTGTTAACGTTCCTTTGAGCTGTTTGACTTCAGTTTGGGATCTCTAACCACTTCCTGTTTCTGTGCTTAACTTCATGTCCTTACCTTCCATCTACAGGAAGAGCCTTACTTTATTTCAAAATAAAAGCAGACAACAAGTGAAGTACTCTCAGCTTAAGACAGGACAAACATTCAAAATAAAAGCCCAACAATTTTTTTTAATGGAAATAATTGAATTTCAAACATGTGATTAATAATGCGATTAATTGCAATTAAATACTGAAATTTAGCAATTAATCGAGATGAATATTTGTAATTGTTTGGCAGCTCATATAACTTGTAAGTAAACATGTACAGTGTTTTCTTTGTTGCTTTATCTTTGGATCTTATGACGTTTTCACTCAGTATGTAATTTCATCGTTTGACAGCACTAATAATAATCTTTGAAATCCGGATTTTAGTCAACTTAATGCACTTTGAGTATACGTTAAGTAATCAAGTAAACAATGGGTATGTCCTTCAAACACGGGAGAGAAAACAAGAGAGGGTACTCGAGTAACACAGGTGCCTGTAAGGATCTCAGTGTGAGAGAGGGGCTGGAGCTACAAGGACGAGGTCGACTGCACCTTTGTCCCTCTCTCGCTCTCTTCTCTGCTTGTTGACGTGTTGCAGTCTAAATTTAGCCAAACATCCATCATAGCTTGATCAAAATGTTGCATTGACGAGCACCCTCGTCAAATTATCCCAGAAGCATTTATTTGAAGAAGTCAATGTCAGTGCATGAGTCATGAAAAACTTGTGTGTGAAATACTTCTCCAAGTCTGAGTGCACAGAACTGTAGCATGCATGCACAAAAACAGAGTCTTTGGTATCTGATGCCAAGTGCTGATTATCATTTGCACCTTCACCAACAACCTGCACCGGGCCAAAGCACACCTTCAGCATTGTTATCGATCAACTGAAGAGAAAGGCTGCTGAGAATCGAGCAGAACACGTTTGTAAAGTAGTCTGCCTCATTGACCCGAGACAAGGTCATCTGCCCCATATTTGGAGAGACTTTTGGATCGCTCGTGGTCAATTTTTAATCTCATACGTGACGTCTGTGAGTTAACTGATGGTGACTTTGATATTCCATCTGGCATGCAGCTCAGATCAAACACTCCCCCTGATAATGCCCAACACAAGACCAGACAAAAACCTTTAAATGGGCTTTGTTTTTAAAGATAATTAAGTACATATTGGCCTGTCTGATCTTCTTTCAATGTTGTTGGACACTGTTGTTAATAAACTGTATTGGAACAAGGTCTGAAGATGTTATTTCTTCAATCGTGTAGATTGGAATTTGACCTTGCCAACGTGACAACATCCAGTGGTTTGTGGACTAGCTTTTGGCAATTTGGCCGTCGACATCTTAGCTTCCTCTGTGCCAGAAGTAGTCATGTGATGACTGATGGGAATTGCAAGGCCTCTATACTGGTTGAGAGGTTGATATGGTAGTTGCAAGTTTGCCAAGATGTAATCATTCCCTGCTTTATTGCCTGTTTTAATCTAAAAAGGAACAGTTTCTTCAAAATGAACATCATGCTGTTAAGACGAGTGATGAGAACAGAAAGTCATATGGAAATTTTGACTGAGGGGATTCATCAAGTGAAGAGCTGACATTTTCTCAAGCCATTTTCACATATGTGCTCCTGAAAATATCTAGATAATTTCAGGAGGACTGCTCCTGATTTTCTCCTGATCTGGTTGTTCACACATGCACCTAGGGAGAAACTATCCATATCAGACGGGAGGGGGGGGGGGGTCTCCTGAGGGAAGGCATGATGTAAAAAAAAAAAGTGACAAAGAAGTAGCTGACGTAGCAACAGAGTCTGCTATATGACGCTATAATGAGAATATTTGTATTTTTATCAATGCTACGTGTTGTTGAATAGAATCACAATCTGAACTAAAGAGTGGAGAAGAACATACTGGAGAACAGGAAACATAATGCAGCAGGTTCATTAGAGCACAGAGATGGTAGAGGTGGCGTGCAGACAGTCTATGGTCGTGCAGCGATCACAGGGGAATAAACATCACCACCCCCTCCCACTCGCTCCAGGTGAATTCTCCTGATTATATTCTGCTGAGTTCTCACATCAGCTCACTCTGACTTGCTGCAACAACAAAAAAAAGTTGGAGGCTGGCAGGAGAAACTCTGGGTGAAGTCCGAACAAAACATTTGGCTGTTTTCGTCCACACATGTACTTCAATACATATACTTCTATTGAATTGAACTTTTTGTAGCTGGTGCAGTCGTTTCCTTCTGGCCACTTGGGGGGGAAAAAAGCAAGTTCAGGCTCCTCCACATTATTTTCACTTTTCAGACCCAGATGCTGCGTCCACTACTTAAACACAGTCCATGTTTTTAATTTGTATCTTGACATGGTGTCCCACCCTGCTGTGTTTACCTGAACAATGACTTACTTGTTATTCATCTGACCACCTCTATGTTGTGTTTGTGTCTGACAGGGTGAAGAGGGGCCTCCCAGCCTGGAGTATATCAATGCCAAGGACCTGTTCCCCCAGAAGGAGCTGGTGAAGGAGGATGAAAGCCTTCAGGTGAGTGAGTGACACCTGCTGCTGCAGAGCACAGACCCATCTGCTCCAACATCCAGCTGCATGTCTGTGGAGAAGACGACCTGGAGATCGTAGCTCCTTCACATTATGATCTCATCTCAAGTCCTGGCTGCTGGTTTGGCTGCAGGCTCTCCCTCTAAAACCCCCTGACAGAGCTTCACTCCGTAATGTAGGGTTGCTAAGATATTACTGCAGAAGTGTCAACTTGGCAGACTTAAGACCAGACACTGAGGTAGGGATGTTGGCGCTGACCAGAAACAGAATTTTCCTGTCATTGCTCCGTCATCCTCCAGTACATTTTACATCTGAAGCCTCTGGGCCAAAGTGTTCAACAGATTTAAAGGGGAACTAAACCCCAACGTTTCGGCCAACAGGTGCGATATCATACAAGAGGAAGGATTGCTGTTCTCACCTGAACGAACAAACATCTCTGACTTCTTCTGAAGTTGTAGAACTGATTATTCTGTTGTTGCAGGCTACGAGTGATAGTAAAGCCAAATCACAGGTGACTTTATGAATCATATTTGATTCGAATCACAAGATCATATTTGATGCAGCTGCTGCTCAGACTGACTACCTTTCCTTACTTTGCAATTTCCTTTTTTTCAAGCTGAGACGCCATTATTAGTCCTCTTCAGATTAATGCTGCGTTCCATTTGATCCCAGAAGTCGGAAGTTCTGAGTTTCCGGTCTGATATCAGGAATGCCCCCTGAAGTCAGAATTCCGATTTGGAAACTCGTAGAACCTTCAGTTCAAACCAATATGGCTGCTACGTGCATCAACTGTTTAAGCTGGTACTTTTGTGTTTATTAGCAGCTTAGTCATCTTTTTGTGTAATTAAATCAATCACACTGATGGTATTGTGCAAGTTGTCTCTGTGGAGGTGTTTTCATGTTATTTTCGGTCAGAAACTTTTTTCACGTAGTGTGTTATTATCGTCTGGTATTAGCTAACAAAACAAAGGTGCTCCTGGAGGCGTGCGTCCATGTTGCTTTTCCGACTTGCAACTGGAATGCAGTTAACTCGGGTGTGACGTCATTCCCAGTTATGAGATCTGAGGTAAATGGAACAAAGAATAAGAAGACCTAGACTTTATCTGTGTGAGGCTTTAACAAGAGTGGAAGGTATGTTTTTACTTCAAGTGAAATATGTTGACAAAGCCTGTCATGGTCACAGTATAGAAATGCTGGAGAAGGTGTGAATCACACGCTTCTGTAGTAGTCGTGGTTGTTTTCATGTGTGGCTGTCACACAGACGGAGGAATGACAGCCTGCTACTTCACAACTGTCTCTGGCATATCCCGCATTATTTCAACCATGGACCTCAAGCAGATTATTATGTCACCATGATACTCTGGTGCCTTGTCGATTATGATCTATTTAAATAATTGTGTTAATTGTTTAAAGATCGTCAGAAGTTTTTTCCTAAAAAATAAAATACAGACTTATCCTAAAGTAAAGCTGCTCCATCATCACATCTGGGCCTTTATACATGTGTGATGGGGGACTGTGTCTGCAGAGACCCTGTCCTCCACCTTTGACAATGTTGAACATGTAAAAAATACACCATTGATGTAGCAGATGTCTCTGTATCTGCAGCTGCAGCAAAGGAGGTTCGGAGTTGAGGTGTTTATTGTCAGTTTTTGGGGCGAACACAGCGCTCTGTAACGGAGTTTGTTCGTCTTAGTTTGCAACTTCAGACCACAACCGGCTGTAAAGTAACTTACAATACATTTTGGATTGTTGTCTCCCTTAAGCCATCTGATACCTGCATGATAAATACGGACACGGGGAGATGAAACAGAGAAAAGTTGTGTTCCTGTTTGTTCAGTGAATAATCTGCAGGTGATGCACGGCCTGAAGTGTGGTGGGTGATCCCAACGGAGCACCCAACAGCAACCGGAGCTGCTTCTGAATCTCAAAAAGAGAGAGGACTTTAATCAACTTGTTTTGTATTTTTTTCACAGAGATAGATTAGGCGGAGGGCGCGTGTTGTCAAGGCGGCTGCCTTTAATATAAAGTGCTGCGTGAAACATAAACTTAAAAGTTGTTCATTCAGTGCAGCAGGTGACAATAAACACTTCTATGCTCACAAGACTTTTATTGGCTCAGTTTTAAGTTCACAAATTGGTCATTGTTTCTGCTTAAAGGAAGAATGTGCAACTTTTTGATCCAGTAGATGTCGCCCTTGAGCACCAGCATGAAACCAAAACAAACTGCTGTTTGGTGACACTTCCGCTATTCTGAAGCCTTCTTTCTCCTCCAGAGACACACCTCCAACCCCCCTCCACTTGCATTTGCACAAAGGAGTCAAGTGCAAGCGGTGGACAAAATTGTCCTCAACTCGAGCTGCATTGGTGTGTTAGCATGCTAATGATAGCGCTCTTTAGTTAGCTCGTAGCTTCACTTTGCAAGCTAAATGTACACGGAATGACTATGATCTAACAACACTTATGTGGCGTCCAAATAATCATTGAGTATGTTCTTCTTCTTCTCTCTAGTCCTTGACTAAAACAGCTTTTATAAACAAGGGGAGGAGCCGGCCGTCCCGTCCATGTAAACACGGCTCTGACAACAACACAGCCAGCGGGACTCGAGCTTCTCCCTCATTGTAGACAGTCATGACTCAGAGAGACATTTTCAGAGAATTTATAAAATGTTGCACATTCTTCCTTTAAACATTTGAATTATCAACTGATTTAAAATACTTGTAAAGGCCTGTGGTTGTTGGAGAGCTGCATAAAAAACTGTGTCCAAAAAAAGCACTTCCACATCAGAGGACAAAGAGCAGTGCACATAAAAGCATGAGGGTCGCTAAAGTGAGCAGGATTTGTGAGAAGTCTTTTTCACAATGTAGATGCCACTAGCAGAATAGAGATGGAAAATGTGCACGGCGCCCTCTGCGCTGAAGAGTTTGTACTCTCCGGCCGTCTGGTGGGTAATGGAGCTGAGCATCATGTGTCTGGAGAGCTGGACAAAGGGAAGGTGGAGCTCGGGGTCACCGTCTGCTGTCTCTGTTTTCATGGTTTTAAAGAGAAGCATG
This sequence comes from Labrus mixtus, assembly GCF_963584025.1. Classification (NCBI taxonomy): domain Eukaryota; kingdom Metazoa; phylum Chordata; class Actinopteri; order Labriformes; family Labridae; genus Labrus; species Labrus mixtus. The sequence continues at coordinate 22,794,736 of NC_083625.1, read as the reverse complement.
TTTCCACCTGGGTGATAATGAACTGCAGGGAGTAAAAACTATTTAAACAAATTAGATGTTTTATTTCAAAGTGGTGGTTTCGCGTGCTGTGCAAACGTCCTGGTAGATTTCTGTATTGTAAGAAGACTAGAGGGACTCTGTAACAATGCTTCTGTATTTTATCCACCTTGCACATTTTTCCTGTTTCTGCACATCAATCTCCTCCCCCTTCATTCACACATGCTCTCACACATTGTGTCTCGTCTTTGAGTGTAGGCCCTTCCTGCAAGAGATTCTCTGACAGATGATGTCTCTAACTGCAGCTTTCCCCCCTGGCAAATTACAGACATTTCCCTACCCCACTGTGTTTAATACCCCTCTGCATCTCCTCCCGTGTGTGCGTGCTGGCAACGCTGCATGCTTGCAGTTGTGCTCATGCACACGTGCTCGTCCTCACAGGCAGGCTGCTCAAACCGGAAGTCACGACTCAGAAGTCGACCAGTGTTATTCACGTGTCTCTCTCTCTCTCTCTCTCTCTCTCGCTCCCTTTCTTTCTCTCTCTTTTTTTTTTAGTAAATAATTCTGCTACTGAAGACTTGGCAGAGGAAATGTGACACAGTATCTTCTGCTGCACTTGCTGGCTGCCGGTGACTCATGCACCTACTTTTGGTGCACAGCTTGTCTAATGCAGCTCCCGGTCTGTGCAGCATGTTAACTGTGGCACTCTCGGCAGGACGAGTAAGGTCTCTCGCACAGCAGAGCAGCAGACTTCATAGCTGCACGCTCTCATTTGAGCCCTTTCTGCCGCTGTTGCTGCCATATTTAATGCAAATAGAGTGCATCCCCTGACTCATCATGAATGCAAAAAAGCTCCAATTTAGGTTCCCCCCCTTTTCCTCTCCTTTTTTTTTTTACGTTGCAGAAATGTATTTGCATATTTTTCCGTCGCTGTCAACAACTTGAGCTGCTCTGTTGTTGTTTTGGTGCCAGCTCGGTTTGTAAACCTGCCACTTTAAATCTGATTGAGTGGCAAAGTTGAAATATTTCTAACCACATGCGACATTTCATTTGTCAGATTTTAGATATCCCACTCTTCAGAAGTTCTTGTTCATGGTGCCAAGGGGCCTGCAGCCTATATTTGGCTCTGTTGGTGTGTGAGCGAGCGCCGAGTACTACGTGCTCCATTTCCCAGGTTAAGCTGTACTCGCTCCCTCATCATGCTTCCTGTCCTGGATCACGCACACATTTTCACTTTGGAGTCATAAATATCAGGGCTTTCAAAACTTGATGGCTTGTCAGGAAGCTTCAAACTATTTGATAATCAACTTTAGTCCTCTAAACAAAGTTTGAATCTACTATAAGGTCTCTGAGTTAGCAGATGCTAACAGATGCTTGCTCATGTGCTCTGTGTACAATAACTAAGGCTGTGCTTTTTACCATGCTGGCTAATGTTGTTTCAAGTAAGCCTGATTTTCTGACATCTTACCATAATCCTCCCATCTGCCCTGCTGCATGTCCTCTATTAACATGCACCGGGTTCTCCTCTGCGTGACTCAGCAATGCATGCTAAAGCAGGATGAGGTGATGTTGTCTCTAAGCAACACTGTTGTCCGCACTACCAGCAGCTAAACAACAAGACTTGAGTTGCAGTTTTCGGTCCCCAGGCAGTCACACAGCAGTGATGACTAAGAGAAACTACAGTGTGAGGAGGTCGTGTAAATGAGGAGTGAGGTGGCGTAACACAATCCTCAGCTTGTCAGGGGAGAGAGAGAGAGAGAGATATGTCGGAGCTGTAATATTTCTCCCAGCAGACTTCATATGTTTTTTTATCATTCAAAGTGGTTTAATGTCTGTACATAATGTCAGAAATGATAAACAACTGCTGTAGATGCTCTGATCATTATATTAAGAGCAGCTGCTTTAAACAGCAGAACAATATCAATTACCCAAGGGGTCAGGGTGAGGCGGCCTCATCGGAAATCTGGTGGACGCGTCCTTTTCCATATGAAATGAGACATTGTTTAGAAGTTGGCTACTGTAGCTGCGGCTAATGCCCTGCCTGAAAAATGTTTTCTATGAACCTCCTCTGGGAACCAATTATCTTAATGTAAGGGTGTCACTGCAGCCAAAGCCCGGACTTGGCTGTGTGTTTCATGAAATGGGTACGAGTAAGAATGTTAATGGACAGTTTGTGATCCCTCATGGTACAGTCGCGGCTCCAGTGCAGACAGTCTCTCTTGTCTGCCTGCTCATTCAGGCTCACCAACAAGCCCCTCTGTGCTCACAAAGGTCCTTCTGTAAAGCTACTTTGTGCTAATTGGACAGCTACACATGCACACTGTTTCCCACATGTACCCCTCTTTGTCATATCTGTAATGTCACTTTAACCACAGGACGTACAAGTTTAGCTTCTGGTAGGCCGGAGGGTGTGAGCGTGAACTTCATCTTTGATTCATGTCTTCAGAATTCTCTGTACTGGTGCCAATAAAACATTTGAGTTTCAGTTACTATAAATCAATACAACAGATATTCTACTAATCCATCTCAAGCACATTAGTGTTTAATTTTAGGGCCTGACTATCTGACACCCATATATCGGCCAATATCTTTCTTAGATCTATATTCGATCTGTAGCGATAGATAGATATAGAGTTACACATTTATTGCGTTGATCCCTCAGTTATCAAACACTTTGATATATATGATTTATAATGAAGACAAGATGGTCACTCAGCTGGAAAGTAACTGAGCATGTACGTGCATCACCGCTTGACACTCTGGAGAGTGATGATGCTCGTTGTAATCCATATAGTGCCCTCTGCTGGTGACAGAGAACTGCTTGTAATACAATGAAACTCAAATGTAATGCTATTTGACTGGTGCATATTTACGATAAAATTAGCCGATACCGATAGTCACCGGATATCCTAATATCGGCCGATATTATTGGCTGGCTGATAAATCGGTTGTGCTCTATTTAATTTTAAGAGTTTATTTTTGGGCTTTTAGTACCTTTACTGAACTGATAGGGCTGGACACCAGGGAGAGAGAGAGGGAAAGGAGCCACAGTTTTTCTTAGTACCGGAGCTGCTCGGTCTTAGCCGTCTGCTCAGCCCTGAAGCTTTTCATATTCTGTGCCGTGGTTAATTTATAGATGGTGAAACAAGTTGTTTGTTGAGTTGTCTGATACCACCGTCTTTAATGCTGACCGCTTTCTGCTGCAGATTCGCGTCTGTTAAGTAACATCCGTCTTTTCAAAGCCAAACCACCTCCACCTCTAACGATGTTGATTCAGAGGGTGGCGCTGTTTGTTTACTCACTGCCTAAGCAACGCCTCACAGAGCAGCTGGTATGGCTTTAGGTAGACTGTTTAAAAATGCATGTTCTGATTCTCCCAGCAGACATAACACTGCCCAACAATAAGCAGGTGTCTCTGTCATGTTTTTGCTGCTTTGGATTCAACAATGTGGTTGTTTTGTATTTCTGCAGGTGCCATTCCCAGTTCTTCAGGGGGAAGGGGTGGAATATCTTGGCCATGCCGATGAAGCCATCATTGCCATTTCTAACTACCGACTCCACATCAAGTTCAAGGACTCTGTCATCAACGTGAGTACACGTCACAGACAGTAAACACACAGACCAACCACAAATGGAGAGTCTCACTCCGGTCCAAATGTTCTCTGCTGCTGCCGTGTCATTACAGAAGCCAATAGCAGAAGAGAGGAGGCTGTAATATGTAGTTTGGATGCACACACAGGCTTTTTCCCTTCCCCCCTATAAATTTTGATAAACACATAATTGTGCTAAGAGGGCAAATAAACCTACAAGAATTCGACATGGGGTGCCATTAAATGGGTTTTCATAATGTCCGAGCGTAGTTGGCATGAGGTTGTGTGTACCACAGGAGCAGCGGGGCCCTCTGATCTTCATGCGGGGGAGGTTTAATGTGACATCTAGGCTTCCAAAGGCCCGACCCCCGCTGGCACTGATGTCCACCAGCTTGCTCCTGCTGACGTCAGGCCTTGCTCAAACACAAACAGGCCAATTGTTTGCATTCACTGGCAGCAAAATTCCTCCTTCTTCCAAAATCCCTGTAAAGTTTTCCAGAAGGATTCGGCTACTGGAAAAGTTGACAGGGGATAGAAAAGGAGGAGAAGAAGGAGGTGAGGGGACAAGATGGTTCCTAACCTTGGCTTACTATAGCAGAGGAGAGTTAGATTCAAGCTTTGAGCTAAAATGTCACCAGCTTGCAGTTGCTCTCGGCTGCTTTTCCTGCCGTGCAGAGTTCTGCCTTGACCCCGGCATCGCAGATGAACTCTGAATGAACGGCAACAACCTTTCACCCCCCCCCCCCCCCCCCCCCCCCCACCCCTTTCACCCGTCCTCCGCCTGCTTCTGAGCTGTTTTCTTGCCCTTTGCTCCCGTCCATGTTTGTCTTTCTCTCCATGATTTCCATTCGACTCGGTCATGTGCTGCAAGTAGCAAACTCCATGATCCACTCAGTTATCGCCTCATCTTTCCGCCTCTTTTTGATGTTTTCTTTCCTGTTAACTCTTCATTTCCTTTTTGTCTCCTGAATCCTTTGGTTTAATAGTTTTTCCATCTCCTCCTGTCTTGTGTCTTCCCTCCCTCCCTCCCTCCTATGTGTGTGCTCTATGGTGTCACTTGTGTTATAGACCTACCCAGGTGTGGACAATGAGATATCTGTGAGTACCATATGATAAAACACCACCCTCTGCCACAGACTAGACAGCTTAAGTCATTCAGCTGCTCCTCACTTAAAACAATTACAGTGCGCTGGGGACAGATTGTCATTTACGTCCAAGTTAGTGGTAACACTGGCTTTATTGTGTTCTTCCTTGAGAACACATTTCAGATAACTGTGGTGCAATGTGTTGGCTGACCTTATTTTTTTGCAATAAAAGATGAAGAAAAATGTTAAGTGTTGTTTAATGGAAATGGCACCAAAATAACCGATCCATACCGTCCTATTTTTTTGCTACCCTTCTTTTGGGATGCCAATCAAAACGATCCGACCCTAAATGCTAGTAGTTAGTTTCATAGCTTAGAAAGCACCGTGAACAATCCTGTTAATATCTTTTGTAACATAACAGATAGAGCTCAACCGATAAATCGGCGAGCTGATAATGTCGGCCGATATTAGCATATCCAGTGACTATCAGTATCAGCTTATTTTATCACAGATATCTGCTGATATTACTTGATTCTTTCACCAGTCAAATAGCATTTAATTTACACTTCATTGAATTGAAGTAGCAGTTCTCTGTCACCAGCAGAGGGCGCTATATTGATTACAACAAGCATCATCACTCTCCAGTGGGTCGAGCGGTGATGCACGTACTGTATATGCACAGTTACTTTCCAGTCGAGTGACTATCTTGTCTTCATTATAAATCTTTTCCACAAGTGTTAGGTTGTAACTGAATTAAAGGGATCAACGCAATAAATGTGTAAATCTAAATTCATCTCTACAGATTGAACATAGATCTGAGAAAAATATCGGCCGATATATCGCTATCTGATTTTTTTCCCCTCCCCTATTATGGGTATCTGCCATAAAAATCCTGTATCGGTCGGGCCCTAGTAGCAGATAATGTAGAGACAAAGTGAGATTACTTTAGCAGCTTTTCGTCTGCAGGGTGATTAAAGCTCTACTTTGTGTCTCTAACTTAAGATTCAGTCTGTACTAGATCAGAGGGTGGTTACCTTTTTTTTTTTTTTGCAGATGTAGTGTGTGCTTTGACGGCGTGCCATCAGGTTGACCACAGGTGCTGTCTGTCTCCCCCTACAGGTGCCTCTCAGGCTGATCGAGAGCGTGGAGAGCAGAGATATGTTCCAGCTGCACATCATCTGCAAAGACTCCAAAGTTGTCAGGTGAGAAAAGCAACTACCCTCCACTCTAATGTCGTCGTAATAACGCTGCAGGCGGATTGATGCCAGCGTGAATCGAGTCCAACAGTCTGGTACATATTTGAATAAATGATTCAGGAGTTTATTTCTGTCTGGACACGAAGAGACGAGTTGTATCACACAAGAACACTTAAGCACTAATCAATATGTCCAGGGTTAAAAATAGTTGTTATGTAAATATGATTATCGTTCTACTCCAGCGTCTCCATTATCTTTAGACTGTGGTGATTATGGAGCTGCTGCCTTGTATGTGACAATGCCTCATTTTGAAACAAGATTTATCCGCTTGGCGTCTGGTTGATGTATTATTATATTTTCTCTTCTTTGCTGCAACGTCCACATCCATCATGTTTGCTGGTTTGAAATCATGTTTCCCCACCTAAACTCACCTGCTGCGCTGTCATTGGCTGGAGGAAACACACCAGCTCCGCCCAGAAACGTCCCGAGTCAACCAGAACAAACCAGAACAGTAAAATCCAGTCAGAGGACAGAGTCTCTGCAGACACAGTCACCACCACACATGTATGGAGGCTAGGGATGGGCGATATGACCTCAAATCAACATCACAATTAATTGAACATTTTACCTCGATTACGATTAATGAACGATTATTTCATTTTTGGTTTTTGCCCTCATAGTTCACTGGCATGGTCTCTACAAATTTTAGTTTAGTAGAAATTAACTTCTCCAAAATAGTAGCAAATAAATAACTTGCATGTCTTGCAAACAGCTATTCTGCAGTGTTTACATTTGATTCTTTTGTTCGGTGTCGTCTTCCCTAAAGACAAAATGTGTCCAAATGACGCCTGAAAATAATCAAAATAATCAACATGGGGAAGATTTTGTCGATTAGAGAGTTCTGAATGTCGGTTTCAATTAATTTCCGATTAACTTTTCAGCCCTAATGGAGGCCCAGAAGGGATGATGGAGCAGCTTTACTTTAGTATAAGTCTGTATTTTGTTTTTCAGGGAAAAGCCACCAAGCCTTTAAATACATCTGATTGGTTGAACAATATCAGACATGTCGGTCTTGATTTTTGATGAAGGAGTCATAGGAGGCTCCTGAGGCCCTGAGCAGTTGAGAACCACAAGTTTAAAGGCTGGAAAATCTCACTTTTTTCACGTTGTGTTTGCCACAGATGTCACTTTTCAACGTTCAAGCAGTGCCAGGAGTGGGTGAAGCGTCTGAACCGGGCCATAGCCCACCCGTCCCGACTGGAGGACCTGTTCGCTCTGGCCTATCACGCTTGGTGTCTGGGAGGCTGCACTGATGATGAAGACCAGCACGTTCATCTCTGTCGCCCAGGTAAACACATTTACAACAACAACTTTCAAGACTGAAGTTTAACCCAAAAAAATCCTTTAACAATCTCCTCCCTCCCTGCTGTGTGTGTGTGTACAGGTGACCACGTGCGCCAGAGGATGGAGGTTGAGGTGAAGCGGTTGGGCTTCGACACACAGAACATCTGGAGAGTGTCGGACATAAACTGCAACTTCAAGTACGTCACAGATACCTAACCAATCAAAGCCTTGACACCGCTGTGGCAGCACTAAGCTGCACGATACTGTAACTTTAAAGGAAGAATATGAGATTTTTTAGACTTAAATGTAGCAGAAATCAAGTATATCCTCTGAAAATAACTCTGTGAGTTATGACTGTCTACAATGAGTGTAACACCCGAGTCCCACTGTCTGTGATGCTTTCTGAGCCGTATCTACAGCATGTTTACATCGACGGGACGACCGGCCGGCTCATCACCTCGCGTATTAAAGTTGTTTAATTGAGGGACTAGAGAAAAGAAGAATAACATACTGTACTCACTGCTTATTTGAATGTCACATAAGCGTTTCTAGAACACGGTCATTTTGTGTAAATTTACATGCAGTGTGAAGATATGAGCATAATAAATGCTAGATCGCTAGCATTAACATGCTAACACAACAATGCAGCGTGAGTTATTTTGGTTTCATGCTGGTGCTCAAGGGCGACATCTACTGGATCAAAAAGTTGCATATTCTTCCTTTAAAGAGCCGTGATGATTGTTCAGACATGGAGAAGGTTTAGGAGAGATTAAATGCGAGCTGTGACGGAGAGCAGGGCTGGAGTAGCGGCGCTGTTATCAACGTGTCACTTGATCTGAACAGACTGTGGGATTGACAACGTGTGTGTCAGCACATCTCGAAACTGTGTGTCAGAACATTATCAGGACATGGGAGTTAAGTTGGTAATGACTAGAGGGATCACCATCATATACAAAGTCCATGTTGGCTAAAGAATCAGGAGGATTTCAGGTTTTCTTTGGTAGGAAAGTGGTCATGTGACGAGGGTCTTTTTGTCAGCTCATTGCAAACAGGAGCTGCTTTCTACAAAGGAGTATTAGGGCCACATTAAGGGGGGGGGGGGAATCTGAGGATTCACCTCTGTATTTTCTGTTATTCCTTTTTATGAATGAATCTTTTCAGCTGCGATACATCGAAAGCTCGTCCTCACTGTGACCTTTCAATGGACACCTCGTTTGTCCAATTACGACCTTTCATTCGCTGTTCCCAGCCTGTTACAGCCAATGAGAGCTTTAGTTAAAAGGCGGTGCCTGCTCCTGATGTGTCTATTCCTGGCCAATTGCATTCGACTGCCGATGATTGACGTCTCTCGTAGCCTATGAAATGCTGAACATATGGATCAATAACTCAGGGTGATTTCTTCATGCACGCACTAAGGAGATTGATTACAAGTATGAGTTATATTCAGATTAGCATTTTGATAAAAATCTGTTTTCTACAACACAGATCGATGTGTTTGCGTGTCGGCATTGTCTCGTCTGACCTCTGAGGTCCGGAGCGCCCTCATTAATGTTCAGTCTTAAACGTGTACAGAGTAGCCGAAGTAATGCAGGTTACAGTGTGTCTGTGTGTACCTGAGCATCAGACCTGTGTCTCCTTTCGCTGCCTCTAGAAATAAATGCTACACATAAAATAAAAAAGGTCAGTCTGCTCAGAGGACCCCGGAGAGCACATCCTGCTGAGGGAGACAGACGCACAGGACAACCGGCTAATTAAACGAGCCGCAGCCTGCTGAGGCCCATGACTCAGCACAGTGTTTCACTCTCTCTCTACCTACTCGCACACACGCGCATGCACTTTGTCTCCTTCTCCCTCTTTAGTCAGCCAGCAGGTGAATAGAAACTGAAGAGAATATCATAGGAGAGGCGGAGGAGGAGGTGGAGACCAGAGACAGATGGAGTCAGGCCGAAGCACTCTGTGATTTAGTTCCTGCCAAAGCTGAGTTGTTGATGCAGTAGTGACCCTGAAAAGCAGAACATTATTGTATTGTGTGTCGAAGCTGTTTAATTTTGGTTTGTTTGTGTTTTCTCAATGAAAGACTTGCAGCATCCTCAGTACTCTTAAATCAGCCTCGGTATATTGGCTGCATAACGTTTGCAGCAGTACAAACTGCACTCGCTCTTCCTGACTAATAAAAAAGAATGCATCTCTTTCACTGTCGTCTGCAGGCTGTGTGCCAGCTACCCACAGAAGCTCCTCGTTCCAATCTGGATCACGGACAAAGAGCTGGAGAGCGTGGCTTCCTTCAGATCCTGGAAGAGGATCCCGGTGGTGGTCTACAGGTTTGTTTACTGACTCAGTCACACGAACAGAGGTCGCAGAAGTAAACACATTTTACTCAAGTAGAAGAAGAACACGTACTACTCAGAGGGACATTTCAACCAGCTGATTCTCTGCACAGCTTACTGAACCTCATGTTCGACATTTAACTTGAATTAAGCTAAGAAAATACAAAACTTTGTTACTGTTACTGTCCCATCCATTCAAAGGAGCATTATGTAAAATGTATAGTGAGTGAAATGATAAAGTGACCTTACTATATGATCAGACATTAAGGAAACATGCTATGTTGAAGTGCTGGCTTCTCTGACAACAATGCAGCAGTCAGTATGTCCTCCTTCTAACTTTAGATTCTGGTCCTGAATGCTCTGGATTTGTTTGGACCAGAGAAGGTAGGCGCTTTTAAGACACCCCCACACAGCCGTTTTGGACGCCCCTCGGTTTGCCAGATATGAGAGCAGTTATCAGGTCAACAGGTGTTGCAGCGATGGAAGCGGGCAAGAGAAGTGGTTCAGATAGAAGTGATTGTACCCGACCTAAAAAGCCTCTGCATGTTTCTAATAAGCTCCACGAGCAGAAACGTGCTCAAACTAGGATCAATATTGGAGATGCTTTTGAAAAATGGAGAGAGGTTAGAACACAGAAAGGTTTACAGACCGATGCAGAGCTGGATAAACACTGAAGCTTCAGTGTTCATCACATGGCAACCTGCGTGAGCATCGAGTCTAGAGAGGAGGGGGCGGGGGGAGACAGCTCTCTACAATGTAGTAATGTTTTGAGCATTATATATTTTAGTACAGATGTTTTTGTTTACATCCTCTGAACACCAGCTTTTCATGTTGAATATTTAGATCTCCTTTTTGTTCCTTGACCTTGCTCCTTCAGGCACCAGAAGAACGGGGTAGTGATCGCCCGCTGTAGCCAACCTGAGATCAGCTGGTGGGGCTGGAGGAACACAGATGATGAGTACCTGGTGACATCCATCGCCAAGGCCTGTCAGATGGACACTGGATCCAAGGTCACCTGTGGGGCACCTGCCTGCCGACAACGCGGGGAAGCTCCCGACTCCTCTGACAGTGATTTTGGTAAATGGATACTTTGGGTCATTTGGGTATACGGGGCAGATTGATGCGTGCACTGTTAGAGTACTGCAAATCATGAGAGTATCTGCAAACTACCCACAGATAATGACGTGTAACATAAGTGCCAAACAGCAGAAATCTAATCCTCCCATATAGAGAATTAAGAAGCATTAAATGCACAGGATGTAAATTCCACCACCAGGGGGCTCTCAGTCAAAACAATAACAAAAGATGACGTCAAGGCTGGCGGGGAATCATGGGAGTGATTCCCTTTGCTACTCCCCCACTCCTGATCCAAATAAACTCCAAGTTGACCGTAGTCATGACGACTGGGCGAAACCGACCTGAGGAAGAGAATATGTTTACTCACGAGCTAATGTATCAGAGAATAATCTACATGACATTTTTATCACAGCATCACATACAGCAACAGTACGGCAGTTTTCAGTAGCAGCTCACACTTCCTTATGTAGCGCGATGACATAACATCCGGTGTCTCCACGGTAACGATAAACATGTCGTGTCATGGCGGCCACCATGAGAAGACAGGTCCCATTACAGCTCTAAAATTAGGAATTTCTCTGGCTTTGATAACTGTTGGAAATATTTGAGGTGATGTAAGAACTCAACAAAAAAATATAAAAATAAATAATGTGTACGTTTAAATTACAGTTATGTTTCTTTTACTGTGTTGTTTACATGCTCTTATTTGAGAACGTATTGCATCTAAAATCCTTTTCTCTTACTGCATCATACTCAGGCTGATGACGTCGGGCAACTGCCAGTGCAAGTTCAACCAAAAACAAATCTTGCTTCTTCTTTTTTCAACTCGTTTTCGTTTCTATTTTCCCGTTTTTCATTTAAAGAGGATACCAACATGTCATGTCAGTGCATGTAGGGAGGTATCTGAAAAGGCGTTTGCAGAGAGAAGTGGTTCAGTTGCTGCCTCGGAGTAATTACTCGTCCTGTCTCTGTGGTCGCTGCTGAAAACTCGTCTCTGGACTTGTAATCGTTTCCAATAGCAACACTGTGAGTTTTTTCATCAGGAGAAGATATTGATTTAAGAGTCAGTTTCCAGGTTCAAATGTGCCTACTACTCTGATTTACACACTCTATCTCTCTGTCTCTCTCTCTCTCTCTCTCTCTCTCTCTCTCTCACACACAGAAGTTTAGTTTCCGATAACACTGCCGTCTCACACGGCTATTAAAATCACCTCTCTGTCTTTTCTCCTCTCTCTCCAGACTCGTCTCTGACGGGCGGCTCCGTCTGCGATGACAACACTGTGCCACAGAAGCTGCTGATTCTGGATGCTCGCTCGTACACCGCCGCAGTGGCCAACAGAGCCAAGGGCGGAGGCTGCGAGTGTGAAGGTCAGTCTCAAACTATTCAGTAAGTTTTGTTTTGAGTGAAATGTGAGATAAACTTCCTTTGCAAAGCACATATTGGACAAACAGATGAAGACAGGAAGCCATATCTTTACATTTGAATTTCTGTAATTTCTCTTCCTGTAAAGCATTTCAGATGTCTGATGACTCATCCTGCACTAAGGGGCGTTTACACATTTTTCAACTAATTAAAACGCTTTGTCGAAGCTTCTTGATGCAATCAATTTCATCCCAGCGTTATGCCCCGCCTTCTATCTTGTGATTGGGTCTGTCCCATGTCAGTAGCAAATTCGACATAGTAAGAGACTATCCAAGTTTGTTTCATGACTAATTGCTCTTCTAACATAACACCTCAACCAGTTTCAGGGATGAGACTTGTTTTGGAGTAGACCTGACACGTTTCTTGTGGTGGTCAGCGTGGTCACGGCGCTGCCCTCTAAAATTCAGTTGCAGTGGTTCACATTAACATATCATGACATTACATAGTTGCAGGCTCCTGTCACCGTTCAGTCTTAAACAACGTGTTATGTCTTTTTTCCCCAGGCTTTACAAACAAAATCTGCTATAACAAAGGTTCCTTTTTTAAAACACAACTCAAGTTTTTCATAATCGTCTAGCCAAAAGAAATCAACATAAATTGAAGACATTTTTTTAAAAAGAACATCCCTGATGTCATCATACATCGGGCAGTAAAACAGAAAGTGATATAAACAGTGACATGTGAGACTACCTCTACAGATTTAGTTTGTTTGAGGTAAGTCGAAGTAAGGAGGGTCATCCCTTCACCATCAGGGGAAGAAAAAGCAGCATACTACTGAATAGTGTCAATCAGTCAATGGTGTAAATCAGATGAGATTTAGAAGTAGGTATACTCTATGGCAGGCCTATTCAACTGACGACCCAGGGGCCAACTCCGGCCCACAGATGACATCAGACTGGCCTGCAGATCACTTCTGTTTACAAAGAAAATAACTCATAAACAGGGGGGGAAACTTGTGAATGACTGTCATTGTTTCCACAGTAGAGTTTTAAAAACAGCTCAGCGCTCCCGTTTAATAGAACATCTTTGGTCCTGTGCTCGCAGCCTATCACAAGCTTCTGTTGTTGATGAGAAAAACGGCTTTCAAGCACTGTACTGCTGTGTTGGGCTTGCTTGTCCGGCCCTCGGGTACTTAGTTTTCTGAAAAATTATTAGAGTTGAATAGCTCTGCTCTATGGAGACTGAAAAATAAATGGGTTTACTCCGTATACCTGTGTATGTCTGCACTACACTACTGCTCAAACCCCTAATACCAAGTTAGCCTGTGATGCTTCGGATCAGGCTTGTGAATACAAAAGTGCCCTGACCTAGATTGTAAACAGAGGCTCCACTCGGCATCGTGCCTTGCTGTTGTGAATGTCCAACTTGAAATATGAAACGAAGAAAGCAAAGGTTGCTGCCGCCGATTGATGATGACGATGATAATGACTGTTCATCAGACTGAGATCATTTAAAAAATAAATACTCGGATCTGAGGAGATGACACCTCTGTGTTTAACAAGCTAAGTGTTGTTTATGTCTCGTGGTCTTCACCAGAGTTGTTTACGTTTATTTTTATTCAGAGTACTACCCAAACTGCGAGGTCATGTTCATGGGAATGGCCAACATCCACGCCATCCGAAACAGCTTCCAGGCTCTGAGGACGGTCTGCAGCCAGATCCCCGATCCAGGAAAGTAAGTTGATCTGTTTGACCTTTCCTCTCTCTCTCTCTCTCTCTCTCTCTCTCTCTCTCTCTCTCTCTCTCTCTCTCTCTCTCTCTCTCTCTCTCTCTCTCTCTCTCTCCGAGCCGCTTCAGTCGTGCCTCCCCCTCCCTTCCTCCCACCTCTCAGTAAGGCGACACCACGCAGAGATGGGAAGGCTGCCACTCAGTCCAGACCCGATCCTGCTGGGCTGGCCAGCTGTCAGTCTGTAAACACCGACAGCGGACTCGTCCGTCGTGCGTTTCCGTTTGTTTACGAGTCTACATCTGTGTGCTTTGACCAGCTGTGTGTGTTTTAGTCGTGTGATTACATATGTGACATGGTATGCATGACAAGTACAGTACATAGGTTAGCTCAGCTGCTCTGATGTCACAGGTCATACGCTTTCTCCTGCTCACGCCCGCAGCCTAATAACCCAGTCAAGTGTACAGATGCATTGTTAAGATATCATGGCTCTAGATCACTCCCATCACTATAAACTGGTTCTATCTAGATTTGCCTCTTATCAGCATCCTCTCTCTGTTCCAAGCTGGCTGTCAGCACTCGAGAGCACCCGTTGGCTGCAGCACCTGTCCGTCATGCTCAAAGCAGCCACTCTGGTGTGTTCGGCGGTGGAAAGGGAGGGGCGTCCTGTCCTGGTGCACTGTTCAGACGGGTGGGACCGTACTCCACAGATCGTAGCCCTTGCCAAGATCCTGCTGGACCCTTACTACAGGACACTAGAGGTGAGATGTCACAAAGATTGTCCAGGTAGTCGTCCGTAAAGTTGGATTTTACATGCACATGTTATGATTGTGGGCTGAACGTTGGTGCAGTGGTTAGCGGTTTGAGTCCCTCGTTGGACTTGGCCTCTCTGTGTGGAGTTTGCATGTTCTCCCTGTGCATGCATGGGTTCCCTCTGGGTTTTCTGGCTTTCTCCCACAAACCAAAGATAAAGAAAGGCTAAGTATTTAAATCCATGAATCTAAATTGTCCGGAGGTGCGTTCACACTGTCGCTAAAATTACCTGAAGACATGTGGAATCTGATCTTTTCAAATCAGATTTTGGACACTAGGAGTCTGATACACCCCAAATTAAAAAATCAACATGAAAACAGAAAACAAAAAACTCAGATCTGAGCAAAAAAATCTGAACTGAGTGCAGCCTTAAAGGCAAAACAACATCCCCTTCTGTTTACCTTCATCCTACATAATAACGGCCGATCTGAATAGAGGCACGAACTTTCAGCCTCGGACTTGCTGCAGAAGAAGCTTCAGATCTAAATGCCAGCAGTTGAGATGCATTTTGGGTATTGTGCCAGCATGTGAAGTATGTGTGGAATAAAAAAGTCAATGTTGAGTGATGTTGAGTAATACATGAGTGCAACGCTTAAGAAGTTAATCATTTAAGTTGCACTGTACAACGATCCCGCTCAGTTCTGACTGCCGTGTTGTCCACAGGGTTTCCAGGTGCTCGTAGAGACCGAGTGGCTGGACTACGGTCATAAATTTGGGGACCGCTGTGGTCACCAGGAGAATGCGGACGACGTGAGCGAGCAGTGTCCTGTCTTCCTGCAGTGGCTGGACTGCGTTCACCAGCTGCTCAAACAGTTCCCCTGCCTGTTCGAGTTCAACGAGGCCTTCTTGGTGGGTGGTCATCCTGCAACGTCTCCCTTCCTCTGTCAATCTACATTCAGCTGCATCATAAACAACTTAGAAGACAGAACACAAAAAGAAGAACTTCTTTATTATGATTCTCTTGTTAACCTTTATAATCCTTAAGGCATCACCTTTGTTTGTTGTAAATAATGATAATGATTCTTCACTAGTTCTTGCTCCTCTTGGATACTGCTGCTACATCGGTCAAGCCTTTTGTCCTTGTGGCAAATAATGTAGATTACTATTGATGTTCCCACACATGGAAAAAAACTCCTGAACATTTCAGGGATTGAATTTCTGAGTGAAGTCCGGGTGATCTGACGTGTGAACAAAGCAGGTAGAAGTCAGAACAGACTCAGACAACATTACGACTGCAGCGTCCTTTTAGCGTCATGACCCTGAGACCGGCTTCAATCCTCTGACAGGGACTACAGCTTTTGAATATTTAAGGGGGCGAGGCTGTCTTAAATTTTCTAGAAACTTTCAGGAGTGAATTTGTGAAAAACAGCGGATGAGGGTTGAGAGCTGGGATGGGAAGACATGCCCTCTTTAGTATCCAGAGGTGGTGGAGCTGATGTTGAGTCTATTTTACTACGGCTGAGGTCAGCGAGGTACAACAACTAAAAAAGTGAATTTTGCCATTAGGGATGACAGCTGTCGTTGGCAGAGTTTATTAGCTCTCATCTGAGCTAGCTTGCTAATGATGCTACATTTGGCTTGAAGAGTTCGATACAAAAGATTCCTGTTAAAGCCTTGTGGTAAAATCAATAAATACAAAGAACCAGTTATTCATGTTTCTGCCTCCTCAGTTGGCATCACTTAGGAAACCGTAAAGGATGTAATCATCGGCCTTCTCCTCCCTTTGATGTGTTTTCAGGTCAAGTTGGTGCAGCACACGTACTCGTGTCTCTACGGCACCTTCCTGTGTAACAACGCCCGAGAGAGGGAGGCCAGGAACATCTACAAACGCACATGCTCGGTGTGGTCGCTGCTCCGGAGCGGAAACAAGAACTTTCAGAACTTCCTCTACATCCCCACTCATGATATGGTACGTAACAAAAATCTTACAGTGAGCCGCCACCTGAATCATGTTTTTAAGCTTTTTATTGAGGAGGAGATGACTTATTTAAATTAAAAGTGGTAATAGTGTACTGTAGGATAAATCTAAAAAGCCCGGCGCACATTACGATTCTATAGAAGTCGTGGTGGAACGTCAGCTGACCAGAGCTCTCGATTTATTTGTACGATCTGATTGTCAGACACGGCCTGAGAGCTCTAACTGTACGAGTGAAATCAGGACTGCATTCACAATTATCATAAGAAAACTCCTGATAAGCAGGGCTTAACTGGGTTAAATACGCAGGAAAAAAGGCTCTCTGTCTCTTGCCCTCTCTCGCCCTCTCTCACACACACACACACACACACACACACACACACACACACACTTGTATACACACAATCTGCATCGCTAATAAACACAAGCTAACTAGCAGCTAAATCATATTCTCCCTGTCAGCTGGAGGCCTGCAGATATGTCTACTATAGTTTCTTTCATGACATGAGTGGAAAGACAGAAATAAAGGGAATGCCTGCTGTTGCCATGGTGATTTCAGACGCTGTCCGTCAGTTTGTGCTGGTAAAATCAGGGGCGAAAAGTCCAGGATTCGGGGAATTGGCTCACTGTTCGATTGTGTGTAGTTGTACGACCAAAACATCAAACATGTCAGAAATTCATCCGACTTATTGGGAGCAGCTGTTTGAACGGTGATCAGTCGTCATATCTCAGTGTACACTGCACCACTGACCTGGGATGATCGGGCTGACATTCTTCAGAAATCAAAACTTGAGGGGCGCTGGTGGCGCAGTGGTTAGTGTGCGCGCCCCATCTATCGATGATATAGTCCTCCAAGCTGGCCGCCCAGGTTCAAATCCAGCCTGTGGCTCCTTGTCTGCATCTCTCTCTCTCTCTCTCTCTCTCTCTCGCTCTGATTTCCAACTCTATTCACTGTCCTATCTCTCCATTAAAGACACAAAAGGTAAAAAAAAAATACATCAAAGAAATCAAAAATCGTTTCTCAGCCCGAATTCGTACAGTGTACGCCAGGCTTAAGTCTGTTGTTATTTCTCTAAGATTGAACAAAGCGAGGCTGGACAACTTACAATATCAACAACTGGACAATACTTCATTTAGAGCATTGTTGCACTTTTACTTTCTCCAGTTTTTTTCTTCAGCAGCACTCAGAGAGGCATAGGAACCTTTATTATTGTATTTTGACCTTCTGAGATTAACGTCGTCCCTTGTTTGTCTGCCAGGTGCTGCAGCCAGTCTGCCACACTCGAGCATTACAGCTGTGGACATCTGTCTACCTGCCCACCTCCTCCCCCTGCACCGCTGTGGACGACTCCATGGAGCTCTACCTCCCCCCAAATGTCACAGGAGACGAACTCAACTACCGCTCCCTGGACAGGTGTGTTTGTAAGATGCAAATCTGGTCTGTTATTCAGCACCAGTACTTTGTGTTCCTGTCAATCCCTGAGCAGTGATTTACATTCATTCACAACAATTGTATTGTAGGGAGTTAGACTGCCCTCTTGTGTCCAAAACAGTGAATTGTATTATCATCATTTCTACATATGTGGGAGATAAATTCTTTTTTTTCTAGACTTCCCAAGACGCGCTCCATGGATAACCTGCTGTCAGCTTTAGAGAACGGGGTCCCCCTGACACGCACGTCCAGTGACCCCAATCTCAACAAGCACTGCCAGGAGGGTCGCTCCGCCCCCAATCCCTCACCAGCTGCAGAAGAAACCTCTGCAGACGTCTCTGAAGAGGCCGAACCTGAGGAGGGACTAGACACCTGTGAGGTGGAACCTCCACATCAGAGCCCGGCTAAGACCCCAGAGGATGTTCCTGGTACTGAGAGCTGTGAAGAGGAACCAGAGGAGACCTGTCTCACTACACAGCCACTGCCCTCTCTGCCCCTTCCGCCTGTTCCTCTCAGTACAGACATAACACTCGCTCACACTCCTTTCCCAGCTCCTGTACTCCAGCAGGCTGTGCTTCAGATAACTAATCCTCCACAACCACCACCTCCACCTCCACCTGAGGCTGAGAGCCCCTGTAGGACTGCAGAAAGCCCCACATCACCCTCTCATAAATCAGAGCCGTGCTTACCTCTTCCCTGCAACGGCACACAACCTGCAGTCCTTGCACCCAGCTCGCTGCTCAACGGCCACACTGACAGCCTCTCAGAGTCTGCAGACCTGCTGGCTCTGAAGCAGCTCACACCACTCCTTCCCATGGAGGACTCCACCGAGACTCTCACAGGAGAGGGAGAGCTTCCTCCTGTCCTGCCTCCCACAGTGAGCCAGGATCTGACCCAGAATCATACGGAGGAAGAGGAGCTGCCTGAGCCACAGCCACCGGTTGAGCTTAAGACGGAGAAGGAGAAAGAGGACATGAGGGCAGATGTAGTGAAAGGACGAGAGCGCATGCTAACTGTCGCCCCTGTAGATTGCGCCCAGGTTGCAGCTCGCCATCTGATCACGCAGAGCCAGCTGTCAGACCTGTCCCTGCTCGGCTCCCACTGGGAGAGCGTCCAGGGTTTGGTCCAGTCCGCCTGCAACAGTCACTCAGTCGTTGGCCGAGCCTTGCAAAACAACAGTTACCAGAGCCGGCGTCTTGCAAGTAAGCTGCTCCGCTCACAGGGCTTCTCACTCGCCAACGGGTCCCAATGCTGCCGCAGAGAGGCTCTGTGTTGTCCCAGCAGCCCCCTGCAGCCTGCATGGCTGTCTGCTGCCAGAACCACAGGCTACTCCGGCCTGTGTGGCCCCGCTGCTGCCGCTGCCGCCGCCCTTAGCGGCTACTCCCTGGCAGGCCATCAGCTCCTTCCTGCTTCATTTTCCTCCCCCTCATCGTCCAGCTCCCCTCCCCCTCCCCAAGCCCCGTCTTACCTGGACGACGACGGGCTGCCGGTGCCCATGGACGCCGTGCAGCAGAGACTGCGGCAGATCGAGGCGGGCTACAAGCAAGAGGTGGAGGTGCTGAGGCAGCAGGTACGACAGCTGCAGATGAGGCTGGAGAGTAAACAGTTCAGCACTCCTCCATCAGAGCCAGACATCGACTACGAGGACGACATTGTGAGTAGTTTTTAGATGATGACGTTTATTCTGGCCAGTCGAGTCCTTTAACCTGTCTGTCTCCTGACCTCGTCATTGTGTCTCTGCTTTCAGACGTGTCTGCGTGAGTCAGACAACAGTAACGAGGAGGACTCTCTGTCCACCCACAGTGAGGACCGTCTGTCTGAAGGCAGCTGGGACAGAGTGGAGCCCAAAGACACAGAGGTCAGTGTCCATCAGTACTTCATCTAATTTAGCTTCTGTCTTCACTCCCCCCCCCCTCACCTGTATGGCTAGGAGCTCCTCTGATTACTGCACTCAGCTCTGATAACGTGTGTGTGTGTGCGTGTAGGTCACGAGGTGGGTGCCCGACCACATGGCCTCCCATTGTTTCAACTGTGACTGTGAGTTCTGGATAGCCAAGAGACGTCACCACTGCAGGTTCGGGCTTCACTGCTGTTTTCTTACAAACACAACAACACATTCACTCACAAATGTTAGAAGGTAACAACTTCCACATAACTGCAAACAACTGAACAGACGCATCACATCACTTCTCTTCCTCACACAGCCTTGGACATGTGATGATATCGGTTGTTATGTTTGGTACTAAATCAACATTACCCTCTTGAGAAAATCAAGAATTTCAGAGCTCATATGATGACTAGCAGGGAGTTTTTTACACTCTAAGTATGCAATAGGTTACACATTATTGTCCTCTTGGGGAAATGTGTCTGGGACTCAAAGTGCTGCAAACATTCAGCTGCTTCCACTAGAATCAATAAATAAAGAACAATAGACAAACACATCCTCATGTAAACAGAACGGCACATACCAATGCAAGACAACACAACATGTATTGCACAAGATCTGCAGAAACCGCACGAGAGCGAAGATAGAAAGGTAGAAGATAAAAACATATCGGAACATCATGAGCATAAATAACTCTGAAAAATCATCATCTTGTGTTTAGGGGGTGTGTCACCCACTTAGACCACCGGGAAGGTTGTGTCCGTAGCTGGGGGATGAAAATCAAACTATGAATGAATTGAAGTTATCTGTTCTTTTAGAAAGAGGAGTTTTCCTTCTAATCAAAGTAATGACGTGGGAAAATAGCCGATCAGTGGTGGTCTTGACCGCCTAGTCTGAGACGAGACCCAGACCTTCAACGAGTTGTCTGATTTTGAGTACATCAAGTACATCACAGAAAAAGCTCGACCCCCCTTTGACCTCAACCTTGACTGAGGTTCAGCGAGCAGGGCGGAGACAGCTGATCTCAGAGGCCTTCTTCAGCAGTTCTTGAGCATATACTTTTTTGACTTAATAAATGATGTTCAAGCATCAAGCACTGAACTTCTTGAGATGCAGCAAATCCATAATTTTAAGAATCAAATTTGAATCATCACAAATAAAGTGTTTGGCTGGTTTAACTATCAGTGATTCTATACAATCAAAATGAGTTTAGTAAACATTTCCATCCTCTACAGTCCAGTAAAGTAGCACATAACTGAAAACAAAACATTTTAAACTACAAGCTGTCTTTTTCACACACTGCTTTGTTCTGATGTTTGATTGTTTATGATTTTTAGAGCACAGAGCTGTGATCATGTATGAAGATGTCCTCATTTTCTATGTGCTGTCCCTCTGCAGAAACTGTGGCAACGTTTTCTGTAAAGACTGTTGTCACCTGAAGCTGCCGATCCCGGACCAGCAGCTGTACGACGCCGTGCTGGTCTGCAACACCTGCCACGACCTGCTGCTCGAGTCCCGCACCCGTGAGATCCGCAGCCAGCAGCTCAAGAAGGCGATCGCCACTGCCTCCAGCTGAGACGAGCGTGCTGCAGCTTGGCCCGCCTCGGCTCTGTCCTGCTCTACGGACTGACGAGCTGAGCGCCCTGTTGTGACCCTCAACTTGCTGTGGTTTTGGCTGTGGAGGGGGAATGGGAGGCAGAGTTTTTACTCTGTTGGTGGCTCGACTTTGGAGAAGGAGACGCACTGTGAGAGCGTCTGAGATGGGGAGTGTCAGCGGGGGACGAATCCCTTCAGAGATATTTTCAGCCTGCAGCGCTGCAGCGTCCGGCTGCCCCCACGCGGCTCAGTCCTCTATCGGTGCCCTGTCCCGAGACCACCTCCAACCTGTCCACCCCTGCAGAGTCACCTACTTTAAGCACCAAACACCTGCACCCTCCTCACAGACACCGTCTCGCACCTCAGAGGACAATCGCTCACACTTTCGGCGTGTCGGGGGACTCCAAAGCCTTTCCCTGTACTACTGGAGGCTTTCAACTTTAAAAAGAAAAGAAAATTGCTGCTACAGTATTTAAAAGTCTAATTTTGTATTCTTATTTTGTGCACTACTAGTTGTCGTGTGTTTTGAGGGAATCTGAGACCAAACTTGAGCAAAAAGGGAGAAATCTGCTGTTTACTTTGTCATCGCGTCGTTTTTCTTGGAGCCTGAATGTAAAAATGTAATGGGGGTTAACTGGATCGACTTTATGTTCCTGTGCATTTGATTGGTCGTATATGTGTGTTCATTGCTGCAATGTGTTTTCAAAGAGTTCTATATATATGCACAGTCAGTGTGGTTCTGTCTCTATCAATGCTTTCCTGCAGTATAGCCACGATGCTACATTCTGGGGGGGCTGTGTGCGGACAGATGGATGCGATGCAATGTGTCGTTTGCTTTGTGGGACGTGTGCTTGATGTGTCAAGAGGAAGAGAAGCCGGGGGATGCTGGGAGGCGTTCTGTTAAGTCTCCTTCTGATCTGAGAAAATGTGAATTGAAGGTTCTGTGGTTGGTTTTTTGTTCCTGAATGAGCGGCTCGTTGTCCTCCTGAATGATGATGACTCCTCAGAGTGTGAAGACTGAACTAAGTGCTCGGAGTTTCTCGTTTTGTTTCGGGGGTGTTTGGCCACAGTCCCCCCTCCCCCCCTTTAAAAAAAAAAACTGTGTTGGTGTCAGCTGGTTGTTCTTTGAGACAATAGTGCCATATTCTGTTCTGTCTATTTTAAAGCCTTTTTTCTTTCTTACAGACGGCAGCAGGTTTCTAATTGGCCACTTCTCTTTGTGTTTGGATGGTACGGATAGTTAGCTGCTTAATAACACTGAGATGACAAAAGATTTAACAGGAAGCTCAGACGGATGATCGGAACGTCACTAAATTAGTCAAACTGTGTGTCTAATATTTGGGATTTTTCCACACGGTCTTCATGAAGTCAAAATGTATCAAAGGAAGTCAGACATGTAACATACATAGTTATCTGATCCGTAGTGGTGGCTAAAACCTGTCACTTAATGAATAATTGTTGTAAAGAAATGCACTGTAAAAGTTAAATCCCATGGGTTAAAATAAAAGATTATATCATGGATCGGTTTCTGAGTTGGTTTATTTACGACTCTTACTGGCAGGTCTTCTGCTGCATGCACTATCTTCAACCAGTCTTGAGCTACGACTCATCATCAACCTCCCCAAACCAGCACACATCACTCTGCTGTTCATCTCCCTCCTCTGACTCCCAGTCACTGCTCACATCAAATTTAAAACTCTGCTCCTCCTTACTTTAACTCTCTCATCCAGGTCTACACTCCCTCCCGCCCACTACGCTCTGCCAATGAAAGGTGTCTGATCCAACCTTCACAACAGGGTCCTAATTCTCTAAGGCCACTCTCACACTAGGCAAAGTTGTCCCGTACTGTGCTTAAGCATTATTAACCTGTCAGTACCTGTGCTCTGCCTCTGGTCACTTCCTGTCAGCACCTGTGTGTCCGATCAGACTTAAAGCTGTTTGTGTGCACTTCCTGATGTTGTTTCCTCCTCTCTAGTTTCTTACTTGTGTTTTTCTTACTCTCCGATTGTTAATCACTTTTGATAAAAGCGTCTGATAAATGAATTCTAGAATTGCATGTTGAGTTGAATGACTTATTCTTACCTGTAGCCAGGGAATGAATTTAGATCCTTGTCTTAATCATAAGCATCAAAAGTGTCCTAATGATGACACAGAAGAGTCTGCGGCAGCAAATCAAGAGGCTGACGATCAGAACAAATCAAGATGATGTTGTTACATCGTTAAGAGCCACAAAGTGTCCTCATCACAAAGAGGACGCAGGAAGTGTATTCAGATACAGGATCTGTGGTGTCAGTCCAGAAGATCACAGGAGGGGGTGGGGGGGGTGGATTCAATCCAGGCTGACTCACAACACAGCACAAAACAGACAATGACCCACCCACACATTTGCACCTCCTCTGTTAAGTATGTAGGTGTGTCTGATGTAAATTGAGTTCAGCCCTTTAACCCTCTGATGGGCTCCAGAGAACATAATGCTGCTTTGTAACTTTTCTCACATTTCCAGGTCCTCAAAGATGCTGAATGAAAACCACAGACGCACAGCATGGACTAGTGGTGAGTTTAGAAGAACCTGAAGTGTTATGCTGATTAGTTCTTTCCTCCTCTTTATTCAGAGGGAGACAAAGTTCTTGCAATACTCATCATAAGATTGCAAAACAAGATTTTAAACCTGGAATATTACATTTGCTGAAATTGAAAAGCCGATAATTTTTCATCACGTTGAAGAGTAAATTCAGCACTAGTCTTCCCCGTTTGAGTAGTGGGTTGCTCATTACACAAATGCATGATCCTTACAAGGTATACCTCGTTGTAAAGGTGACTAATCAGGCTTTCCAACGATATAATAATACAACACCCATTAGTTTTATTAAATGAGCGAAATAAGTGACCAAAATAACGTTTGCAAACTTTTTTTGAGGAGTTTATATTGTAAACTCCTTCCAGCACTGAAGCCTAAATCTACCCGTCATTTGTCCACCAGGTGGGGCTGTTGCACCACGAGAGACACATAGTGTAGTATCTGCAACAAGACCAGCTCTATCAGGAAATCAAATCAAGAGACATTTGCATAATTTCACAGTAAGAGATGTCTCTGTTTCACAATGTTCCCCGGTAAAGGACGAGAACAGTTCCTCTTTAGTAGGAATCAACAGTCATCTCCTTCCTGCAAGTTAGTGTTGAAACTTGTCAGTGAAATGTCATTTCACTGCAGTTGAACTCATTTTAATGAAAGCCTGCACCTGACTAGCAGAGACGGCTTTCCTCCCACTTTGAATGGTGCAGCTCCTTTATCTGGAAACATTGTCTTTTTTTTTATTCGTCCTAAATCCTGACAACACAGAGTTCAGACCAGGAGGCAGCGCTGCAGTATTACACGCTCCTCTGCGCCTCCTTTAGAGCAGTTTACATCATCAGCAACTATATCTCTATTAGTAAATGATCGGATATCAGATTATTTGATCTATTTACTTTATTTAACTCGCCCCTTTCAGACTGCTTTTTTTTTGCAAAAGTCTACAGTCTGTAAATGTACTATGGGAGGTAGAGCCTTCAGTTATCAGGCCTGCTCGTGGTACCTACAGTCTCTAAATGTACTATGGGAGGTAGAGCCTTCAGTTATCAGGCCTGCTCGTGGTACCTACAGTCTCTAAATGTACTATGGGAGGTAGAGCCTTCCACTATCAGGCCCCTCTTCTTTGGAATCATCTACCAGTCAAGGCCTGGGAGGCAGACACCCTCTGTACTTTTAAGAATAGACTTAAAACATTCCTTTTTGATAATCTTAGGCTCAGGCTTGGACCAGCTCCCAGTTATTCGGCTATAGGCTTAGACTGCTGGGGGACCTTGCTCCAGAGCTGCTGAGCTCCCTGGTCTCGTAGGTCCCTCTGGATTGTTGGTGTGTTTTTACCCGCAGCCTTACATCTACAATCATTAATATAAATATTAAAGTGACTCTATCCCACTTTCTAAGCTCGACACAGCAGATGGCTGTTCATCATGAGTCTGGTTCTGATCCAGGTTTCTGCCTCTCAAAGGAAGTGTTTCCTCTCCACTGTGACTTTGCTCAATGTTGCTTCGTGCTCATGATGGATTAATGTTTGGTCTTTGTAGAAAATATAACAAAGAGTAAGATCTAGAGCTGCTCTTTTGTAAAGAATCTGCAGATAACATTTGTTAGAAATTGGAGCTATACAAATAAAGATTGATTGATTTTCAGACTTCATCGTCGTCGTGCAGCTTCATGCTCTTTTATCGTTGCTGACAGAAGATTTGAAGAAGAGCAGCATCAGCTGATTCATGTTTTTAGGATGAAGATGTGCCATCCTCCCTCACTGTCCTCACTCAGCAGGATCAATAATTCAGCGGGAGTGTGTTCAGGTTTCTGTCCAGCTCAAACTTTTCTGAGGAGAAACTTGAAGATGTTTTAGAGGGTTTTTTTTGCAAAGCTTTGCACTGACTTGACGAGTTTTGAAGAGAGGGTGAAGTGGCCTGGAAAATAAAAACCTTTTGGAAGGTTTTTAAGGTGTCCTCTTAAGATTCAGGCTCGCAGGTAAAGCTGCACGCGTGTCTGAGTGTGTGTGTGTGTGTGTGTGAATCTATCCCTTCTCTCTGTGTCACACTCTGTGTCAGGTAGTTTAAAACCACAGAACTTCATATCAAATCTAGTGGAGAGCCCCAGATAACATTATGAGAAAAAACTAACAGCTCAGTACTGATTGTGAAAAAACAGACGTGCAGTTTATTTTTGGGACAGTGGATAGAGTCAGAAATCAGGGCGAGAGAGAGAGAGGAGTGACCTGCAGGAAAGGAGCCACAGGTCAGATTTAAACACGGGCCGCGCAATGGGAGGATCATAGCCTCCATTAGCACGTGCACTAACCACTAGGATTCCGGCGCCCCTTATCTGAGATCTTCACTCCAGTATCTGCACCTCAATAAAACTTTACAAGTCCTTTTTTTTTTACATCAGTATTTCTATTGTGTGCAACTTTCCTGCTCTAAATTTATGATTCTTTGTTTAAAACCTGATGCACTAATACAGAACTCCAGCTTCATTCACACCATGACACATTAAACCATAAATGATGATTATCCAATAAACAAAAAGATATATCGCTGACAGGAGGCGACCTGCATCACGAGGACTTTTATCTGAAATACGTTCACTGTGTTCTGCTGTATTTCATAAAACGTGTTTGAATGAGACATCCGGTTCATTGTTTCAGGACTCCAGTGATCCACAATCTAAGATCTCTCAACAAAGTACATGAATACACGTTTCATGCACGGGGGCGGCTGTGACTCAGTGGTAGAGTCGGTCATCTCTCAACTGGAAGGTCGAGGGTTCAATCCCCAGCTCCTGCAGCTACATGTCTGATTTGTCCTTGGGCTTAACCCCAAGTTGCTCCCGCTGCTTCGTCTGCAGCATGTGAATGTGCATGAATGGATGAGTTAATACTGATGGACTCTTTACCCAGCAGCCTCTACCATCAGTGTGTATGTGTCGGTGTGACCTGCAGCTTTGAGTTGTCAGAAAACTAGAAAAGAAATATACAAGCGAAAGCTCATTTTACACAAAGGAGATGTGATGTAAAAGCAAGGCCGTGATACCTTAACGTTTTTCTTGTTGTAGTTAGAAATTGAAGGTCAGGCTTTAAGACACAGAGACAATAACATGAACTCCTTTAAAAAAAAAGAAAAAAAGAAGTGATTTAGAGAACCTGCAGCAGAAATTATGAGTCATTGTGAGCGGGCATCTTCACTAAGACTTCATACAAGCCATTATTGTGTGCAGAAATGGGCCTTTTAAAGATCTGGTGCCCTCGGCCATAATGTTATTGATTAATTCTTATTTATTATATATAATTATTGATTCTGCCTGAATTTTTGGATGAATATGTCTCTATCACCATGTGAAAAAAACCCCGATGTTTCACACAATGTAATTTGTCTTCATCACCCTATTCATATTGTCAAACATGTAGTCATGGATATCCTGTAGGTGAGGTGAAAAAAATGAAAACGCTTACAGCACCTGGTATTCCCAGGCGGTCTCCCATCCAAGTACTAACCAGGCCAACCTTGGCTTGGTCCTGGTCCTGACTCGGTCTGGATCCTTAAATGTCTTGGTCTTGACTCAGTCTTGACCCCTAAATGTCTTGGTCTTGTTTCAGTCTCGCCCTGCTTTGGTCCTGGTCTTGGTCTTGACTCAGTCTCGACCCCTAAATGTCCTGGTCTTGTCTCGGTCTCGCCCTGCCTTGTTCCTGGTCTTGACTCAGTCTCAACCCCTAAATGTCTTGGTCTTGTCTCGGTCTAAGAGCACTCTGGTCTCAGTTAGTGCGGTCTTGACTACAACACTACTCTGAAGGTTTTTACCCAAGACTTAAGACTAAACCCTGAGACTGTTTGAACTTTATAAATGGCCTCCTTAAAGCTTCTCTGAGGTGTCTGCTGAAATGGAGAACTGCGGATTTTCACTCTGCCTGAGCCGATGTAGTGAGAACAGTTTTATTTCATTTTAAACCAAACAAACGTGTTCATGTTTTTAAAGCAGCTCGGACAGAACTGAATTCACTGAATGGGTTAATTTAGTAATCTGAATACTTCCTCCTCCACTGATAATATATGTGACCCAATAATAAAGCTTTTACAAAGAGCTCCATTTGATCAAAAGGGAAAGAAAACATGGAGTCTTTGTTTCCAGAAGTGACTGTATCATGTTTGTACTGTCAGTGTCTTATCTTGAATCTATTCAATCAGGGGCTGCTTTTGTCGACTTATCGTTTTGTAATGATAATTGTGCACACATCGATTTTCAGTTAACCCTCCTCCACCTTTAGTTACCTGTGGAGCACCTAGCTGCCCGCATGAATGATTAACCCCCCTGTGGTTCCTCCACTTTTCTCTGTGAATGTGTTTTGGCTCCTGCACCAGCCCAAACTCCCCCCCCCCCCACATTATCAGTGCAGAGCGCTATTAGAGGCGATGCCCGAAGGGGGAGGGGCCACTCTTTCTTTCCTGTCGGATGCTGATAGATAAGTATGAGACCCCCTGCAAGAATGCGATCACATTGGAAAAAAACAAGTCACCGTGTCGTTCCCTCCGCCGAGTCGAACACTCTCCAGAATGCAGCAGCTCATCGTGCCCGCTCTGCTGGCATCACTGTGGACCCTGTGCGCGGGAGCCGGAGGTGAGTGACATCTCAGTCATTAAGAAATATCTGGAGGATTTTATTCTGACATATCAGGTCCTAATTATAGTCCAGAGAAATGTTCGGTCTGTCACCTGAACTATGAGGGGTTAATCATCTAATTTCTGTATTCATTAGTATCTTTTATTCCTCTCCTCCATGTGTCTTAAAGCCTCTCTGTGATTACAAGTCGTGAGGTTTTTAAACATCAAATCATTTATTTATAAGATCAATAATATCTGTCGGTTTTATTCTCGATTACTCTAAAAAATGAAGGCGTCAGGAATATTTTTTTAGAGCCTTTCAGGTGATTTTTTTTAACACTTTTCTCCAACAGTACAACTATTTTATTTATCATAAAGTTAGAAGTTATCGGAATCCTGTAATTCAAAGGAAATAAATCAAAAGAAAATATCCTGCAGGCAAAAAAAAACACAAGTGCCGCAGTTCACCAAAGAGAGGCTCCACTCTCACCAAAACCAAAACAGGCTGCGTGACGCTCTCTCTCCGCGCGCGCGCACACACACACACACACACACACACCGGTCCCTCTCTCAGTTATGTGGCCCCGTACATTCCTCCATCTGTCCGACGACTTCTTCTACAACTCTTCACCGCTGAGCTCCCTGCTCAACGAGAGGATCCAAAGATACTGGATCGGTTGAGCCGGAGTCCACACTCTCTCTCTTTCTCTCTCGTGCACCTGCTCAGATCCACGCTGAGCCAATGACAGACGTTTGCGTCCTTGTTGCCGCAGAGAGAGCGAGAGAGGGAGAGAGAGTGAAGCGTCGAGCTGCGCGCTCACTGACTCAATGAGGTGTTAATTCCGCAGAAAAAGCCGCGAATTTAGACACCAAGACTCGATGGATCAAATTATCAGTAATTAATGACTGACCTCCCATAGCCTGTCTGTCTGTCTGTCTGTCTGTCTGTCCGAACATTTAGGAGTCGTTGCGTAACGAGTGCGTAAATACGGAGGAAAATCTTGCGAATCCCAAAACTTAAATCAAGCCTGTCGGTGGAATGTGATCAGATTTGACACCGTGCGAGAAACACAGAAGTCCATTTAAATCATTTAAGAGAATAAAACTGTCTTGTGAATACTAAGTGATCGCGTAAATGTTCCAAAGTGTCGTGCCAAGAACTCCATGCACCGCGCTGACCTGTCTCGGTGGCAGATCTGTGATTACTAAGTATCTGAAGTTTATATTTGTATTTAAACGTGAAGTGTCTGTATTGTTCTGCAGACTCTGTGAAGACGCTTCTTCTTTTTTTACTGGTCTGCGTAAGTATGAGCTGAGAACAGAATCTGACTCTGAAGTGTCTGTAGAGGAACTTTGAGGCTGGATGGTAAAGTCTGCAGCGTGGAAAATGTGTCTCCATCATTTTGCATTCTCCTGTGAGTGCACGCGTTTCTCGGCTTAACAGGATTTTACGAACTGTTTTAATCGTCCCCTTAGATTCCCTCTTTGACTCATTGTATGTTAGATCATCGAGGGGGGTTTAGTGATTATTTCTTCTTCTGTCTTTTAGCCATTTAAAGCAGAAGTCTTGGAGTAAATAAAACCAAAAAATATATAATTTTGAGTTCTTTAGGTCGTCTGCAAAAGTCCGTTTTTTCTCCCTGATTTATAATTGATGCACCATCAGAAAAATATCGCAGATTGTTCCAGTCCTCTTTTTTTTTTTAATCCCTAAAGGCCCGGTTTGGCACATGAAAGGGGGGGGGGGGGGTAGAAGAGGACTGGCTCCCCGTTTCTTTTGAACCGTGTTTGTGTGTGGACGCAGCGTCTGCAGCTCCGCACAGTTTATGTCTGGCTCTACCAAAGACACAATGGCATGAAAAGATCCGCCACATGATGTTTCTTTCTGCTCGACGTGCACTCGTGCACAGCCCTTTGTTTTTTTCTTCTTCACAGTTTCCTCCGTGTTTTTTTATTCTACCCTCTTGGCAGAGCTCTGACTTGGATCATTGCAGCTCATTCATACTGTTCATTTTGCCCTGCGCCGCACAAAAGATCAAAGGCGAGCGCTGATTGGCTGCGAGTTGTGCGGACAGAAATCTGATTGGCTGAAAGGAACACAAGGCACCACGCGGGCTTTAAAAATAGATATTTAGAGCTTTTAGATCATTTACTTCGTTAGCAACAAAACACGTAAAAAAAACATTCTATCACTAGTTCTGAACTGAACATTTTACTTTATTTTAAAAATGATTTTAGTCGCATTTCCTTTAAAGTAAAAATCTGAAACAGGCTGAAAATGTCGAGTAACGTTTTATGTTGAGTAATAACGACACATAAAATAAACATTTCTGTTCCTAGAACTATGTCAGTAAAGTATAATTAGATCTACAACCATGCATCAAAACAAAAAGGTGAATTATTAAATAAAGCCCGTACTGAGTTGGGAAAAGGGCGTTCAGGTACGCTGCTCCCTCTTGGAATCGGTTGTAAAATAATCTAAAATCAAAATCTTTGGAAGCTGGTCTCCCTAGATCAGGGGTGGGCAACTGGCGGCCCCCATCAACCTTAAATGTGGCTCTCAGGTTATTTTTTTACACATCAATTAATTGGAAACATGAAGAAAACATGATGAAATCTGCCATGAAATCATGAAAACCAGAAATATGTCCATAATAATATCTGATCACTGTTACATGTTGAGTTAATTTGAGACATAATCAACTGTAATCGTTTAATTTGGCCCTCTGGCAGTGAGAATTAAATGAATGTGGCCCTTGCTGTGACCAAAGTTGCCCATCCCTGCCCTAGATGTTTTTAAAGGACTTCTTAATGACCTGGAGGCAGAAATATCTGGCTGTAGATGTTTTAACTCACTCATATTGCCTCTTCTTTGTTCGCCTTGTTGATGATTGTTGAATGTTTTGATGAATGTTTCTTATATTTTGTGATTCCTTTTTTTATGTTCATTGTTGAAACTCAGTAAATTGTGCTGCTGCCTGTCTCGACCAGGATGCGCTTCTAAAAGAGATTCTTCATCTCAATGAGACTTTACCTGGTTTAATAAAAAATAAATATAAATGTCTCAGCTCTGAGATGTGTCAGGAATAAAGTTTAAAATCGACGTAATGGATAAAACAAGAAACCTGAATCTATATTTATAAGCATAAATGAATTAACCTAATTAAAAAAACTCACTAAGAGCTTGAATATGAGAAAACCTTATTTAGCATATTTTTTGTATATGACAGCATATTTGTCATGTCTTTTAAGAAACGTGATGTTTGGAACGAGGCTGACAGGCTCGATGGTCGCAGTTATCAGAAGTCATTTGAACATCTTGTCTTTGTGAGACTCCCACAGCTGCATGTCCTGAATGTTGCTTTGATAAGCCTGATTTTAGCTCATGCAGCCTTCGATGCAGATTAATGACACATCACACAGCTCCCCCCAACCGCCCCCACCCTGTCAGATCATACAGCCTGTAGTGTAAAAGTGAGTCAAAGTTTGGAATTAATCATAATCCTTTAATGCCCAGTGTGCACCCAGGCTGCAGGCAGGGAGAGTTAACGGTAAATAGTAAATGGACTTGAGCTTGTTTAGTTCTTTTCTAGTTTTCTGACGACTCAAAGCTGCAGGTCACACCTCCACATTCACACCCTGATGGCAGAGGCTGCTGGGTAAAGAGTCCATCAGTATTAACTCATCCATTCACACGCTGCAGACGAAGCAGCGAGAGCCACTTGGGGTTAAGTGTCTTCCCCAAGGACACATCGGACATGTAGCTGCAGGAGCTGGAGATCGAACCCCCGACATTCCAGTTGAGAGACGACCAACTCTACCAACTGAGCAGAAGAGTGTTGTGGGAAGTGTTTTCCCTCTGCAGTCGTCACGCTGCGCTGCACACAAACCCTGCAAAGATCCTGCAAATTATGAGATACATGTGCATCCTCTTCTAGTTTCTCCGACCTCTTTAGTGAATCAGGGTACGTGTGAGAATCTGGACACTTTCCCCCCAAATAAGTTGCCCCCCCTGCTTGGTTTATTTTCAGTCCCCATTATCGTGCAGGAGCAGCAGGAAAAGGCTCACCAACATGGCAAAGAAACCAAGCAGTGACTTCCTTTACAAACACCGGGAGAAACCCTTTTTTTTTCTCAATGGCATGTGTGTTTTCCATAAATATTTGATTTGTGAGATAGCTGCAGATATTTGTCTCTGAGCACGGGGTGGAAACATGCAAACCAATTGTGAAATATTAATAAACCCTCAGACAAACATGTGAGAATGGAAGCTGGCTGATGCTAAAGATTGGCTCTGTGTTTGTTCTGATAGCACGGAAAGATAAAGCACAAACGCAAACTTCTGTTTTTGGTGAGTAGGAAGACAGTTCCTGTGTGTCCGGAATAACAGCTGCTTTAAACTAATAAGAGAACAATTCACTGTTTGCAATGAGGAAAATAAATAAACTGTCAATAACGGGACGCTTTTTAAATACACATGGAACCACGCTGCACAGTTTTCAGAGTTTATGTTTAAAAAGAAACATTCAGGCAGAGGCTTCATGGTGTGAAGTTTGAGTGTGTGTTTTGTGTTTTTACACTACTTCCTGTTGACGAGAGAAACCTTTAAAAATGAATTTCCTGTGTTTCAGATTGGTGCTATCAGTCCCAGTTCAGCTGTGATCATCAGTGCAATGGTGAGCATAAAAATGTGACTTGTTTTATGATGGCGTTGAATCTTTCTTGATATGCTCTCGTCAACAAAGGCGTTTAATTAAATCATTTAAAGTGCAATAATACACAATCACTACAGCTGAGGTCAAGAGCTCTGAACATGTAACATTTAGAGCAGTGGTTCTTGACTGGTCGAGCCTCAGAACCCTCCAACGACTCCTTCATTAAAGATCACGACCCAAAATTCTGATATTTTTTTAATCAGTCAGATTTAATTAAAGATAAATTGGGCAGTTTGGACCTCGGGCTGTACGAAGCGTGATAGAACAAAGAAACTGAATGAAACAAGCGTGTGAAAAAATAGCACTTCATAGACTTTTTTGGCACACTGAAAACCTACTTTTGTGTCCTGACCCACCAGTTGAGAACCAGTGATTTAGAGAACAAACACATGTAAAAGAGGAGAATAAAATAATTAAGATTATAGATTCTATGTTTAAAGACTTGATGTCTGATTGTGTCAGAAACGAGCAGCCCTGATATGCCACTATCGGCTGCCGTGAGAAACTTGTTTCGAGCCCCGAAAGGAATCGTCTAAATGCCATGACCTGTTCTAAAACAAAATCTAATTTATCAAAGCGATAGCTGAGCAGAAAGCGTTCAGTGAAAGTTGCATCACAGGAGTTATTTTTCTTGTTTAAGCCCCAGAAAAGTGGGACCACGCGAATAGCAACTGCGGAGGAAGAAACCAGTCACCCATCAATGTCGTCACCAGAAAGACTCTGAAAGACGAGCGACTGAAGGACTTTAAGTTCGAAAACTACCAGCAGATCTTCAGAGGCACGATCAAGAACAACGGACACTCTGGTGAGCATATTTAAGAA
Organism: Labrus mixtus; assembly: GCF_963584025.1. Lineage (NCBI taxonomy): Eukaryota > Metazoa > Chordata > Actinopteri > Labriformes > Labridae > Labrus > Labrus mixtus. The sequence goes on along the minus strand of NC_083625.1, from coordinate 22,760,681 downwards.
TGCACAGACAAAACTCACCAACTCAATGAAACTGCTTTATGAACTCTTAATCCTCTGTTTTTGTTCAACAACAGTTCAAGTTGGAGTTCCTCACGTGAGCACCGTCTCAGGCGGAGGTCTGCCCACCACCTACAAGGCGGTGCAGTTCCACCTGCACTGGGGCAAAAATGGAGGACCTGGCTCTGAGCACACCATCGATGGGGAGCAGTATCCCATGGAGGTAGATTCATTTTAATCTTAGTCTTTAACAGATGACAGTTTATAAAGAGTAACGGGTCACATGAAGACAGCTGGATGAATGTCATTCACATGTATGACCTTAAACTGAGAAAGATTATGTTAAAACTTTGGGTCAAAACATCTGAAACCTCTCCTGCGTGGTGTCGGTCTTTAGACGTGTTCACACATGCACTCATGAAAAGTTCTAGAGGATATCAGGAGGACTGCCCCTTGAATCCTCCTGACCTGGTTGTTTACCCATGCACCTCACAGGGGGAGACTATCCCTGTCAGACAGGAGGGGGTCTCCTGAGGTAAGATGTGACGTAAAAAGAACGACGTGAAACTGGAGGACGAAGCAGCAGAGTTCAGAGGGGGGATCACTTCGTCTCCCCATAACGCCTACACAACATTCAGTAAATATCACGCCTTGAAACAACAGTCTGAATAGGGCTTTACTAGATCCTGTTAAAGGAGCTCGAGCCCGCCTTTATAGTCCTCCTGTCTTCCCTTCATTGTTTATCAAACAGTGTGTCTCTGTAGTTTTAACAGAAATCACCCCAAAAGGAGATGAGTACCCCTGTTTTTTCTGACACACCTGAAAGTATTTACAGCGTCTACTCAACATAAGCGTCACAGTCTGAGCTCAGAGACAAAGGAAACTGTCACACAATGAGTCTTGTTGGCGTCTTTTAACAGCTTGTTGAAACAAAGGCACAGAGCAATAGAGAATATCAGGATCATGATACGTGACAAAGGGGACAAACTAATATCCAAGATATCTTCCTCTTTTGTCCGAGCAGAAAGTCAAACATTGCAGCCGTGACCTGATAAAGTTGAGACATTTCTGTTGGTCTGATTCAATATGAGATTGTACAATCACTGCAAAAAGTAAAGACTGTTAGTAAGTTGTGACATCAGTAAACTTTTTCTCCACAGCTGCACATTGTCCACATGAAGCACCAGTACACTGACCTGACCACGGCGCTATCAGACCCCGAGGGAGTCGCAGTGCTTGGGTTTTTCTACGAGGTAACAACATAAACCAATAAAGTCATGAATCTGCTGTCACAGATCAGACCTGGAGTTGGTATGACACCGCAGTGCTGACTGGTGTATTTATTCTATTTCCAGGCATCAAACAGTGGAAACAGGAAGTATGACCCGATCGTCAACGCTCTGAAAAGCATCAAAGACACGGGTGAGCGCTGAAGTCCACTCAAACATAATCAAACACTGCAGCCCTGCTTGTGTTACTTAACCTTCATTTTTGATTTTCAGACGGCAACACGTCTCTACTTCCCATCTCTCTGGCTCAAATAATCCCACCCGAGCAGAATCTGACCTCCTTTTACCGCTACAAGGGCTCTCTGACCACCCCGGGGTGCACCGAGGCCGTGATCTGGACTCTGTTTGAGAATCCCATCCCCCTGAGCATGGATCAGGTCAGGACATTTTAAGGACATACCACTGCTTGTTGTTTTGTTTTGATGCCTTCTCTTACTTTTGGTTTCAGAACGTGGCCCTGAAACCAAAAGTCTTTTAGATCCTGAACGTAAAGGTCACATCTGAAGTTTCTTGTTTGTCTGGAGAGAATAAAAGCGCTGCGAGTGCATCTTGCAGATGTCAACAGACTTTATGATAAAGTTACTATGTGATTGGCTGGTTCCAAAGAGCGCTGGTGACGTCGTCCTTCTGAAAAGTTAAAAGATTTTCAATTCCACTTGCTCAGAGCGGCTGCACAAAGAAGGCAGAGCGCTCGGAGAAAGGACCCTGGGTGCTGCCTGCTGCTGCAAACGCTCACTCCTCATTGGGAACACTTGAAAAACAAAGCTAAACTCCAGTTGGACACGGGGCCTCACACCGAAATGTGTTTGGTTGATTCATCATGATGATACGAACGTGGCCTTTGAATCCAATGTTGCTATGCCTGAATTTGAACGTTTGAGACCGTGCACTAACATTTGTGTTCCTCCTCTGTTCCACCAGCTGCGGGCGTTCTCCGAGCTCAAGTTCAAAGATGGGAAATCGATGGTGGGGACCTTCAGACCCGTGCAGCCGCTGAACGGCAGGCAGGTGTACCGGTCCGGCGGCGCAGCCATCCTCGCCAGCTCCACCCTCCTCATGGTCGCCATCGCCTCTGTCTTGGGTCTGTCCGAACCCAACTAGAGCGAGGCATCCCATGATGCACTGCGACATCCATGAACACAATAAGCTCTGAATCATTTCTAAAGTGAACTCCTGTTTGTAAAGTCTCCATCGCATGGTCGCTAAGATGACGGACCACGTCGTAGTGCAGAAATCACTCACCTGGTCTTCCTCCCTCACAACACCAATGACAAAGGCATTCTGGGAATGCTTTATGAAAGGTGCTGTCAGGGTTCGATCAGCGTTCATGCATGCATAGTAAAGCAGTAGACCTTTTTTCAGCGTTATGAATGTGCCATAAAGAAGGTTACATAGCACTAAAAGTCATATCTTAATTCAAACTCCACGTCCAATCCCTGAGTCGTACCTAAACAGCATCATCCTGCAAACACAAGCACACAAACACGCCCGCGTACCCTTTAGACGTCACCCGCCTCTTCCAATGTCAGGTAAATTTAGTCTCCGCTAATGTCTCTGATAGTTTGCGCTCTGAGTGCCGACGTTAGCCCCCTGACCCGGCACGTGACGCGTGGCTCTCAGTGGGGCATGTGAACAACACGGAGCTATTTATAGCAGGACTGAGTCACAAAACAAGCTCCATTTCAAAGCCAGCGGTCAAAGGAGTCAGCAGTTTGGCTTTTCTGTCCCGGTCCAGGAGAACAGAGCGCAGCCGTCAGGGGGGGAACCTGCACAGCCACTCAGTCAGCAGTTGGTGGGGCAGGAGGGAGGGCGGTTAGGGGGTGAGGGGTTTTGCATTTCTCTCTGGGAACAACTGCTGCTGGTCTTAGAGCAGCGCTGTCTGTTTGCTTCTACAATCAGAGGCCACTGACACCTGAGCCGAGGATGAGGAGGCAGAGATGCTAGCGCTCACAGTGACAAAGCATTTTGGCGGCCTGATGTCAGACGGAGGAGGGATCTGATAGACTGTATAAAGAAGTGAATGTAGCCACTATGACGTCACACATTCATTTAAGAACCCGCTCTGAGCCTTATGGCCGTCGCCATGTTGTTTTCAGAAGCATCCACATTTGGACACAAAGGGCGGATAACCATTGTTACGGCTTGATAATCCCAGGTAGCCTCAACCAAACAAACAAAGCATACCATGCTTTATCGTTTAGCTCAGTGATTCCCAAAGTGGGGCGCGTGACCCCAACGGTCCCCCCAGAGCTTAAAACAATGCACCCGGTCTGTCACTGATAGCAAAGCATGGAACATTTTGTGAAAGGACTTCCATGTAACTGCCAATCTCCACATAGTCCATACGTGCCACGGTTCGTCAGCACAGCGCACCCGTTCTCTCCCGCTCTAGTCAATGATTGTGTTTCCACATCACGCCCGCGGTCTTTCTCTGGAGCGTGCCAGCAGCACAACTACACTCTGCTCTGTTTCAAATACGCACCAAGTCTTTTTGCAACGCGCCACCCTGCAAGCACGTGTCAAGCAGGACAGAGTAGATCGACCCGGACAGGAAGTCAGACAACGCACAGAGAGTCTAGTCAATTTCAAAATAAAACAAAATCAACGGACTCCTGATCGTGTTTTTCATCACTTTATCAACATGGCGCCGAATGAAAAACAAAGACAAAGCAACATGTTGCTTGCACGCTTTTCTTTTTATTCCCGTGTGATCTTGAAGTTCTCCTGTGATGTGTGTACAGCTGATCATGGCTTAGCTTACGCTCCAGAAACAGACCGAGTCGGGCAGGGTGCACGTTGGCAGACGGAGCAAAACCGTGGCGCTGACGAAACGCAGCGCAAGTACTATGTGGAAATTGCGGGTCAGGCTGACAATGAATCTACATCTCCTCACGTTTGCAGTATCACTTTTAATTGCTTCCTCTTTTAAATCCTCTAATGAAAATATTCATCTGCCAAAGGGGGATCCAGGAGAAAAAGTTCAAGATATTTAATAACGTGCTGTTTTAAAATCGAGTGAATATGCATGTTTAGAAAATGTTTACAAATGAAATAGAGAATCAAGGTTATTTTCTCATCTGGTGCCATACAATCCAACTTCTCTTTGCAGCAGGTGGAGTCGCCCCTTGCTGGTCATTAGAAAGATTTAGTGAACTTCTGAATTGGCTTCACTTCTAAAACTAGAGGCTACATCCGATTCTTTTATACAGTCTACTAGGGAATATCTAAAACCCCCTGCAAACAAAATGTCATTATTCCTGTGCATCTCAAACACTCGGCATGAATCTGCATGTTTTGATGTTTCCAGATGTTAGTAATGTGAGCTACATGTGCGTGACAGCAGGGGTTGAGCGACACACACTAATTGCCAAATTCATTAACGACGCCATCACTCCATTTTCCATTTTTTTTGACCCGTGGCGTTCACTGAGCTTCTGTCTTGGAACATGTGACTTTGTTCATGGCTTGTAAAACAGGGTCTCAGATGCACTGAATGTTATCGACTGTGAATTACTCCCCACCGAGTCCTCGCTCATTTATCCAGGAGGACTCGATATGTATTCTAGCAAAGAAAATCTGTGCAAGCAAGATGTACTGTGATGATCGAGCAAGGAATCTGTGTATATTTAAATTCCATTGTTTCATAATGCATCAAGTTCTATTTCTATGCTGTGTCATTGTACACATGTATTTATGTACCGAATGTGTATATTGATATGAGACGCACAGTTATTGTTATTTATGTAATGCAAAGTTTATATAGTAGTGAATGCAAACCCATAAAGATGAAGCATCAAGTCGTCCATGACAGATCGACCTTACTTACGATGTGTAAGTGTATGAGATTGTCAGGTTGTCATGCTTGAGAGTGTCATAAATTATATGGAGAATGTGTTCCAACAGAACTAAAGAATAAAAAAACTTACATGCCTTTTTAATGACGGTGTCTTCTGCTTGCACGGGCGCAATTCAAGCTAATGGAGCGGGGATCAAAACAATGTCCTCCTCCGCTTCTCTGCACGCTGAAAACAGATATTAAAATACACTCTGTTGGCTCTGTTGTTTGTCTGCGAGCTCAGACACACAGACAAGCCTCTCACTTTTCCTGCACACACACAGATCTGCATCCTTTAATCCTTTTCTAATTGACCTGTCCTTGATGTGGCAGAGGCTGTTTTTGGCTACACGCAAACATAGAACAGAACAGAAGAGGAGGTTGTTGTAGCTTCAAATCTACTAGACAACACACACCTTTCTTTTCCAGAGACAGGGCTGCAGGTGCTTTTTCACTGCCCCTTTCAAGCTACTTAAAAACCTCCTCCCCACTTCTTTTCTTGTGTTTTCCCTCGTCATTAAGGAATCAAAAGGCTTTTTGTGATGGGCAGGCTTCGGAGGACAGCAGCCTCTCACAGAGACATGCATCACTAGAGAGTAAAGAATGAATGAAAGCCTCCTGTTCATTCCTGTGAGCTGGCCTCTTAATGCTTCTTAAGTTAATCATCATGACAGGCTGGAGATCAATGGCTGCATGCTTCATATCTGACAGGGGGTACCTTGATCTACATAGTCAACAGGACAGCATCCATAACTCCGAAATCTCTCCTCTAGCGACCCATGTCCCTGGGGGTCTGTGGGACAAAGGGTGCCCTTCTCCCATCCTCAAACTGAATGTGACCCTCCTGAAAAACAGGCACAGGAGCCCATCAGATAGCGAGCTGAAGCTAAAGGTCATGGGGCCAAACTTTGTCAATGTGGTGAAGAGAAAAACAAGCAGTGTCACCTTTACTGCCTCTCCGTGTGAATCTCCCATTTCATGACTCTTAAGCTTGATCAATGCTGCAGTGTGTGCGAGTCTACCACCAGCTCAACAGATATTTGTAGCCGACACTAACTTTCTTACCCTAATGAAAGTCTACAATAGTACAGACAGCTTTTTGTATTTTCAATGTGGCTGGTTCAATAATGTCTAGAGGCTCGATTCAGAAAGGAGCTTCAGAGTCAGTTAACCCTGAATTGAGGGAAAGTCTGGGTTCTCAGTTTCAGAAAGGGAGGCCAGCGAGTGAGCGAATAGTGTCCTTAGTGTTTTTCTTAGTGAGCAGAATGAGTGCGCTATATTACGGTGACAGGGACGTGCAAGGCAAACAAGACAAAGTTTGAGACAAATTAACATTTTGGAAGTCAAATGTATAAACGACAGAATCTTGCCAGAAAGGGAAAGTGCCAAACGGAGCGAGGGACCCTGGAAGTGATTGAGTGAGCAGTCAACTAGTTTCTTTTGGAGAAAAGACAGTTTCTCTGTCCAATGGGGGGAATATTCTTCGGCCACAGCACCACTTACTTGTGGGGTCCCGCAAGGCTCCATTTTGGGGCCTTTCATCTTCTTATTGTATTTGTTGCATTTGGGATACGTTTTCTAAAAAACACACAATATTCCTTATCACTGCTTTGCTGATGATATCCAACTCTAAAGATTCAATGCAGCCATTGCTGAACAGGAAGAAAAATGTTAAAATGTGGATGGACTTTAATTTTTTTATGAGTCTGAACAAAAATTAGACCAAGGTTCTTATATTTGGAAAACATTTTGATGACTGTGTCTCAGCCCTCTAGCTTGTTGTATATGCCAATCTGTAAAGATGTTTTACATCTAACACAGGTGACTTTCAACCACTAATAAAAACACATTCTGTGTAATTATGCAGCTCATTAATTAGATCTGAAACAGCTTTGATAACCAGTTAGGAATTTCTGTTTCGCTCCTCTCTGGCAACACACTCCAAATGTTGTAACTCCCTGCTCCAAAGGTTGAAAAATCCCTAACACACTCAAATGGATTGGGCCTCCATGATTTTGCTCGCTATTCTTCAGAGAGAAATACCATCGCTTGTCCGGCGTTGGAGCAGCAGCTAGTTGGGGTCAACGGCCTCTGCTGCTCCTGTTTTTACGAGGATAAGAATCCACAGGAAGCAATATAAAAAGGGCCAAACATTCATTTCCTTAACGCAGAAGAGAAAGGCCATTAGGAGAATGTTGCTTTGTCCTTTAACAAACGAGGGCTTTCGTTGAGGAAAATAAAATAACTACAGCGGGGGACCATTAACAGCTAACATCTTTCGATTCTATTTATCACAGCACAGACTTTGTGACAGACATCACAATACATTTCCCATCAGCGGGGATAACCACTAAGAATTGACGCACCGCAGCAAAAGTCAAACAGTTTTTAAGTTGACAAGCTGCATCCATGCTTTCATTCGTCTTTGGAAAACGCTGCTGCAAGAGTTTTAACAGCTGCACGTATACAGTAGCACGTCACCGCTGTAATCGCCTCGCTTCACTGGCGCCCTGTTGATTTTAGAATCCATCTTAATATTTTATGACTTGTCTTTAAGTCACTGCATGGTGTAGCCCCCTGTTATTTATCAGAACTCTTAAACCTGATTCATGCTTCTAGGCACAGTGCGGATGCCGTGCACGGTCACTGCGAACGTCGAGTCGTTTCATACTGATTGTGGTAAGAGCGCTCAGAGAGCTCAACACCGAGGAACAGACCTCTAAAGTAGTCCTCTGAACCCCTTCATTTTTACAGCTCCATTAAAATTTGAATGGCATAAAAAACTTCCGGGCCCTGTAGCCAATCAGTGCAACGCGTACGGCTTCGCGCCGACCGCTTTTTTACAAAATCTTGGAGGTGCGCGGCTGGGCGCCGGGCCGTGGGCCCTCCTCACGCTGTCGCACTGGGCCACGATTTGGCAATAACGCCGAAGCATGAATCAGGTTTTAGTCCCCTACTCCAAAGGATGATCACTCAGGTCCTCTGAGCGGTCTCACTCTCCTTGTCGTCCCTCAAGCTCAGTGTAAACTCAGGGGCGACTGCGCCTTCTCAGCTGCAGGCCCCCCCATCTGTGAAATCATCTGCCTCCCCTCATCAGATGTGCAAACTCATTGCATTCATTCAAAGCACAACTCAGAACCAACCTTTTCTCCAAGGCCTTAAAAATTAGTTAAAACAAATCTTATATTTGATAGAAAATGTCTTTCTTTGTTGCTGTTGTTTTTAAAGCTATTATGTTTGCCTGAGATCTGCTACGCCTCGTCTGTGCTGCACAGTGTTCAGCTGAGGCTGATTTTAAACGTGCTGTACAAATAAACTCGACTGGATGACGTGTTCTCGTCCATGCAGCTGACATCAGTTTACATCCAGGGTCGTGAGAGACGATGAGAAAGAATGTGAAGTGACTTGAAGCCTTTTCATCTGACAGATTGTTCGATTAGTAAATCAAAGTGTTTAAAAAACAACTTTCTTCCTGTCAACAACACTCGAGGTGGAGGGCAGGAGAGGTCGGAGGTCACAGCACAGCTGTCCAATCTGAGGTGCTCCAGGAGCAACGAGGCATCTTGTTTGAATGAAACTCACTGCTCCAGGTGTCAGACGGGTGAAAGTGGAGTCAGTAGAGCTGACAGACCTGGCTCAGAGTCTGGTCTGTGAGAGGCGGCTAAAGCGAAAAGGTTAACTCTCTGTAATCCCTTTTAGGACCACCAGCCTCGGGGGAAGAGATCCGGATTAGTCTGGTCCTCTGTAGACCGTCGTTCATGGGGGGACAGGGATGGATATGGAAGAAAGACAACAATTACGTTCGAATGAATGAAACTAAAAATGATCCAGTCTGGAGTACCAGAGACCAAGGAGCAGTGGTGATTCTAGAGCCTGTCAGGGCCCCAGGCAAAAATCAATTGGGGGGTCCTCCAACCAGCGTTCATCACCATCATGTCTGCCAGCCGACAATTACTCCTCCTCCAATGGATCATTCCTTTTCAATTTTCTTTGTTGACTTTCCTTGACAAACTTTGGTTTTAACGGCAATGATGCAGGGCAACAAGAGTGTGTGCTGTCAGATCGGGGACCCCTTAGGGAGGTTTTCCACTGTCGTTGCAAAATGTGCACATTTTAGGCAACTGCTTTGGTTTAAGTTTGGGCCCCTTTACTGGTCTGGGGCCCCAAGTGGTTGCCTGCCTTGCCTGTTGACATGCAGTGTCTCTGCCAAGGAGCCAATCATCAACAAGTCGCAGACCCATGAATCAGATTTCCAGAGGCGTGCATCGTGCACCGGGTCTGCATGTTCCCCTCAGTTACATAATGGCCGAGGTTTCCAGGTAGCGTTTTGTGGAGGCAGAATGATGCAGTGAGACTGAGTCATACTGCTAAAGGCAACTCATTTCACGTTAAAGCTGACAGGAAATGACGTTACATTTTTCACAGGAGGATCTCCTACATTTAAACCTTTAAAGCCAGAGTGAAAGGAGCGAAAATTACTGCTCGACCAACGTGTATTTCAGGAATGTTAGTTTGAAGACGAGGCTTGGACGACCATTCTTTTCACTGGATTGATTATAATTTGGTGGAACTCATTTTCTAAAGAAGCATCGTTGCAGTCAGCAGAGACACACTTCATTTAGAAAATGATACATACTTAATATGTTTCTGTTGATTCTGGGGACTCGGCTGTTCTAGTGATGTCAAACTTGAGCGCTGCCTTTGATACGTTTGATCACAGGATCCTGGTTCAGTTCTATGCCATTCCTAACTTAAACAGACTCGATGCTCACACAGGTCACCATGTCGTGGACACTGAAGCTTCAGTGTTTATTCAGCTCTGCATCGGTCTGTAAACCTTTCTGTGTTCTAACCTCTCTCCATTTTTTAAAAGCATCTCCAATATTGATCCTAGTTTGAGCACGTTTCTGCTCGTGGAGCTTATTAGAAACATGCAGAGGCTTTTTAGGTCGGGTACAATCACTTCTATCTGAACCACTTCTCTGGCCCACTTCCATCACTGCAACACCTGTTGACCTGATAACTGCTCTCATATCTGACAAACCGAGGGGCGTCCAAAATGGCCGTATGGGGGTGTCTTAAAACCGTCTACCTTCTCTGGTCCAAACAAATCCAGAACATTCAGGACCAGAATCTAAAGTTAGAAGGAGGACATACTGGCTGCTGCATTGTTGACAGAGAAGCCAGCACTTCAACATAACATGTTTCCTTAATGTCTGATCATATAGTAAGGTCACTTTATCATTTCACTCACTACACATCTTACTGATTGGACCTTTAAGGAATAACGTTTTGCAAAGGTCAATCAAGTTCAATAAATAAAAGAAACAGAAAAGTATCTGTCCAGTGGAAGATTTCAGGGTGAGATATAAATGTAAACTATGAGAATGCTGATATCATTGGGTAATATCGACCTTAGAGCAGACTTGGGCTGAGGTGGCGTCACTAACTGGAAGAATGCTCCGGCCGGGGTGAACAGAAGTATTTGGAAACTGAAACAAAGCTACCTTAACAGCGTTAACAAAGAGCCGGAGGAAAACACGGAGAAGTCGTTCTATTTTTGACAACAATGTTATTTGGCTGCATTGTTCTGGGGGCACAGGGCACAGCAGAGGGTGAGGGGGCTTTTAGGAAGGAGAGCATTTAGCTTGACCTCACATTCCCGTACTGAACCAGACTTACTGGAGGGTTTTTTCCTGCAGAATTGCAGAGAAATCACAGTCATGATCCTGCCCTGATCATTTCCAATAATCATGTTCATATCGATTCTACACATTCTGCAGAATCAGTGCACGCTCATATCCTTTCTCAAACGGCGTTGAGCAACAGTCAACTCAGGAATGTCTAAAATCCACACAAGAGGATGTGATCAAATATGTGCTCCATTATTTACCTATCCACCATGACCGTAAATAAAATCCATCCTCCCTTCTGCTAGTGCCACATTATTTGTTCTGGCTGTCGGCACTCCCTGTTCACCGGGACGCCGCGAGGAAACGGGGGCATTCTCATTTCCATTTCGCTTAAATTGAATTTCATGAGTCATCCTGGCCAGTTAGAGCCTCCTGCCTGCTGGTACGTCACGACAAAGCCCCACCACCCGCCAGGCACGTCCATCCCACCACCCACAATCCACCCCTGGCACTCAGCCTCACACACACGCACACGCACACGCACACACACACACACACACACACACTCAGCTCTGACTGCAAATAAGTCCACACTTGGGGAGGGGACTGAAAAGAGCTGTGTGCTTTGGTCCATGATCAAACTAATGTTTGGTGCAGAAGCAGTTTGTTCTTTTAAAAGTAATATTTATCATTTTGAAGGAAGAGAACGCAGACAGTCTCCACTTTCAGACGGACAGACAACTGCAGGATTAGAGGACAGGAGACGGAAATGTCCTTGACAATTTCTCTAAAGCAAGGAAACTCGAGGTGCTTGTGCGAGGTTTTGAGAGTCTGTAAATAATAACTGTAGGAGCCATAATGTGTATTTTTACCTCGGTTGATTTTGTTATTTTTTTCTTCTTTTATGGATTTCATATCGTTTCAGGTCATTTACAGTGGACGTACAGCCACAATAATAACTTTTAGAAATACGTCGTTAAAGATCTCTCTCTTAATTTGCAATGGTAATGATGTTATATGTTCACTCCCATAAAAACACTGAATAAGAGTCGCTTCTGCTGTCGGTGAGGGATGTGTGACTGATTAGATGAAGTGTCTTCCCCCCTTCTGCAGATTCAGTTCCACAATTTCCATCTAACATTCAGCTAGCAGTCTTTTTCTGTTAGCTGAAATGAAGAAGTACTTTAATCCTTTTCACTCTGTAGCGATGAAGCCATCTCCAGGTTTTATCCGTGCATACGCTGAAACATATATGTTGGTGTGATAAAAGTGATGAGAGATAAATAAATGGTGTACAATCCCACACAGTGTCTGTGATCTCCTCTAAGCTGGTTCCTCCACTCCCACGCTTTCTGATGCTCTGTGCACACGTACAATCAATTTGCACATGCAGGCTCTGCATATCTGTTTATAAGAAGCTTCATTTTAGGAGCTTATGGACTGACAGGCTAAAATCAAGCAGCAACCTCCAGTGTTTAAAAATGAAGCAGATGCTGAAGTGTAAAATCCTGCAGATCCTCGAGTGTCCACTAGAGGCTGGCTGCAGAAGCACAGGAAGTCACATACACACTCATTCAAAAAATCCTGTTTTTACAGCAGAGATTAACATGTTTACAGCCTGGTTCAAAAAACCAAACAGGTCTGATTAACTCATGTCTCGATCGGCACACACTGTACGGGGGTTGAATGTTTTGATGACTCATCCGTTTTGATTTGATAAAGGATAAGAGTTATTCACAATAAGACGTGTAGCTGACCTGCGGTGTAACGGTTTGTCAGGAGGTTTAAAACCCGCCTCAGCTCCAGCTCTCAGCCTGTCGTTAGGTTGACTGAAAGTTAGACTGAGACAGCATTTCCAGCATGGAGGCCGCCATCGATGGGACTCCAGCGCCCCCTGCAGGAACAGACGGGTGACGCCACAGCAGTTTCTTAAAATTTGTCTCCACAGAGTTTAAGAAACATACGTCTGCAAGTACGAGTGCATATGGTGCTGTTTGTCGAGCATGTTAATTAAAACACATTGGTTCCTCCAGAATTTTCATGAAATTGATTCATCTTGGTAACTTTGTGAAATGTACTATTCAAGTCTGTCTACCACCTGTTAGCACTCCTTTTGGGTGTTTGAAGCTGTAAATTTATATGAGTGAAACACCTAAACTGTAGCAGATCTTTATTTGTGTAAGAGCCAACCATATGTTGTCAACAACTGTTTGTTAGACAGAGAGTCTACATCTCTTACGTATACAAATCAGTGTCATGTCATCTTTATTGTTTTATAGTGATGTACCCAAATAGAAAAGAATTTGTGGGTTGCAACTTCTTACAGAATATAAGCAGCACTGTGAACACTGTTACTTTGTCAGCGATTTGTAAGCATGCGTGTTTGGTGAAGTTGTCTGACCTCGGCCGATTAAATGGAGTTATAATCTACAGTCTGTTTCACGATTTCTTCATTGGATTTATACATCAGAAACAACCCCCACCTAACAATCGCAATGCTAATTCTGTTAGCTAGTTAGTGGCATATTCTAGTATGTGTTAGCATCAAGCTAGTCAGTCTCAGATACCACAAAGAATATAAGAGTGAAAGGCTGACAGAAAAATGACTGTTTTCATGTTTTAATAGGAAGTGTCATCGCCTGAAGAGATGATGCTTCACTTCTTTCTTTTTACTTTGTGTCATCACACTGTGATGATATCAGTTTTCAAATAACTTGTTTTTGTAACCAGGCAGGCCTTAAAAACACAGGAGAAAACACAACTGCCTGTTCCATAGTTACGCCCGGGAAAAACTGACTCATGGAACTCACCAGTCTACACGGCGTCTTCTTGCACCGGACATCGCAAAAGGCTCCAAAACAACACAATGGTACAAGTCAGGGATGATGCCCGACAATGTGTCCAAAATGAGTAATGAAAGAACGACATGGAGGCCTGCAGACTCCAACATGCAGGGAACCTCCCTGGAGTCTAAGCAGCTAGCTAGTTAAACAACACGACGAGGTGTTCTTCTTGCAGCTTGTGTGTGACGGAGGCCATGTTGTTCCGAGGACGAGGAACATAGTGACGACACATTAAGTACATATGAAAAGTTTTTTCTCATTTTAGAAAGTTTCTCTTTCTTCCTTTTCGATTTTAGTCCTCAAAGTTTTCATACATGCTTTCACACTCGCACAAATCTGAAAAACTCCTGAAGTTTCCGTGCTGAGCGTCATGTGTGAACACAAACAGCTGAATGTTTCTCTCTTCACCCGGAGTTTCTCCTGCTTTCTCCTCGTATTTATTCTGCAGAAAGTCAGAGTGAGCTGATGTGAGAACGCAGCAGGATAAAGGTCTGACAGGGATAATCTCCCACTGTGAGGTGCATGTGTGAACAACCAGATCAAGAGGATTTCAGGGGTAGTCCTCCTGATATAATCTAGATATTTTCAGGAGGGCATGTGTGAAAACGGCTTTAATTATCTTCAGCCGCCACCTGCTGGTATGGAGTGTTATTGCATCTTGCACTTCTTTAGAATACACGAACTAATCAGCAGTACGCCTGCTATCAGTTTGGTGTGAACTGTGCGACGTGTTGGCCCGACAGCGTCACTCGAAACACGATGCAGGAGTTGTGTTTGTCACAGCTTGTTCTTTGTTGTCAGTATTGTGTGTACCAGCATTAACACCTCCACCTCCAGGGTCTGGACTCCACGGGTCGGATAGGTGCCGTTTAGGGCAGACATCTTGGATTATCAGATCTCCCTGTAGAGTCCAAGTGCCAAATATTCTCTGACAGTAATTCAATATCACAGCTATGTAAAATAATACCTATCTTTGATTCTTTTAGTTGCCTCTTGTGATTGAAATGTCAATTTTTTAATAACAAGATACCGACCTTAAACATGAACTCTTCTGATATTTCCCAGCAGATAACAATAATATAAGTTAACACTCTTCTTTCATGTTTTTTATTTCTGCTCTTCCACGCTGACCTCGGATCCTCTAAGTAGTCAGACTCTGACTCAGGAATAAAAAGCTCAAGTTCAGGTCAAGAGGACATTTGTGTGACTCTCCTCTGTGAGTGCTCAGAACTTTCCCGAAGCTGGTGAAAGGCTTCTTCCATATATTGTTACACCACCTTTCCTCAGGGGGCCGTGGTGGTTTAAACGCAGCCTGCCAAAATCCCGAGACTGGGCAGAGTGCGCAAATGCTCACCTCTGACGCCTCGACAACGGAGGAAGGAAAGAGGAAATATCAAAGACTTCCCCTCCTTTTTTCTTCCCGTTGCTGGACTTTTAGCTGCTCCTCATTAGTACCATGGAGATCCATTAAAACAAGAGGACAACTTCCTGATCAGGCATTGGTTTCACAGCGACATAAGGCTCAGTAAGGTGGGTGACAAAGGCAAACGGGCTGCAAGGCAAAAGGTTTTCTAAAGTATAAATGGGCTGCATACTAAGAAACAAACCCCAACAGAGTCCACAAACAAGCTGCAAATAAAGGCAAAGCTACTGAAAACCGAAACACCTTTCCCTCTTTCCCTCAACGCCTTCCGTATTTAGATACTGTTTAGATCATGTTTTTCCAAAATATTAATCACTGCAGTTGTGCACTTTTTTGGGGGGTACAAATTAAAAGAGTTGTGGGACGTGTATCTTCAACTGGTCTCTCTCTCTCTCTCTCCTATCCAAAACAATCTATTGAGCACCCCCTGCAGGCCTGGAGTAGCTCAATTGGGATGACAAGAAATGCAGCTTTTTGGGGTTTGTTTTTAAAGCTCTTTTTTTGCAGTATCTTTCACCTTGTGTCACATGTTTCTGTTATTGTATAGATTTTTTTGCATTTCCATCATCTCTTAAGTTTTAGTCCATTTCTCCAAACGAAAATCTTGCAGGTCACTGCAGCACTTTTGACCTTGTGGACCACCGTAGTTCAGGGGGTGTCTGTGTGCTGCAGCCCCGAGGTGCAGATCATATTTAACTTATTTTTCCAATTTTACGCTGAACTGGACAAACACTCTGGTTTCAGAGAGGATGCATTGGCAAGATTAGGAGGGGTAGCATTACTGAGGGTTTCTGAGGCCAGGTCTATCATTTAAAAACACACACACACACACACACACACAAACACACACTCCACCACTGCATACATGCATACAGTTAACCAGCGAGGATGGCCTTACTGTGTGTACAAACAGAGGTGTAATATATCTGTCGTGGTCGATCAAGTAGACACACATGATGCTGTCTCTGTATTGTATTAAATGACTTCATGACCACATATCAGTCACTCTCACTCAGTCCTCCTGTCCGCCCTGCAGGCTGCTGCCACTTGATTCCTGTGCTGTGCAGTTTGGGACACTGTGATCTTCTCAGATGTCCGCTTCAGCTCCGTTCAGCCTTTTTCCTGCCTGCCCGAGGATGACGAGGTGCTTCTCTCTCCTTCTCTTCTGCTGACTGTGTGCTGATTAAAAAAAACGAGAAGAACAGAACTTCTTTTTTTAGAGGAATCTGAGGGCACCCCACAGGCTGAAGCTCCCCTCTCTGGATCAGTTTATACGCCTCCCTCCCTTTCTCTGCATACCCCCACCCGCATGTGTTTGTTTGTCTGTGTGTGTCCTCATTCTGCCTTACATGATGCTACGCACATGACAGCTTGTGTCAGCATCAGACGGCTGTGCGGCTGTTGATCGGGGGATTTTTCGGATCACACAAACCTAATAAGACATGGAAGCCTCGAGCGTTTCTTACTGGTGTAAAAAAGTGCCTGAATAAATACGTCTGCGCTGACGGAAACTCTCCTTAAGTTAGACCTCAAAGCAGCGAGTGAGTGAGAGTACAGTGATTCCACAGGAGACGTCCTCTGAAGAGTTGAGCTCCACCCCAGGATCGCTGCTGTCTCTCTTTTTAATCTCACACTTTTTACGATGCAGGCAGGTTTTTGAACAAGTATCCAGAGCAGTTATATATGTGTGTGTTACCATTAGTTATTTAGAGGAGAAACATTTCTAAAGGGGGAGCGTGCTGCATCCATCCGGAAGTGGAGCTCCTTTGCACTCTTACACTTTGTTGTGAATGGATGATGATGGGTGGATGCACAGAGAAAAGAGCACACAAAGGACAAACCAGGACAAACGGAGGGAAACATACATGTGAGAGCTTTACATAACCGTCACTCACCTTTAGACCACTGCAGGAACACTTACTTATATAATATTGTCTTATGAAATATGGACGTATCCAGGCAGGATAAGTTGAACATCATCATAAGTTTGAAACAAAGATGATCGTTCTGGAGCTTTTTCTCAGCTGTATTTTTGGGGGGTTCTGACGATTGTGATTTGACATTACATTTGAAAACTAGGAATAATTTGATGCAATTCGTTATTTAGATTTTTTTGCACTCAGACACAGCCACATGATTTGCTTTGTCTTTTTGTTTCTCTCTCCGCACTCAGGATGCTTTCCTGTAGAGAGGGGCGGAGCCAGTTAATTAGATTTCTTGTACCTGGGGAGGCTGGGCCGGGGTATTTAAGCTTCTCATGGAGCACTCACACTAGGCAAAGTTGTCCCATACAGTGCTTAAGTATGATTGCCCCAACACAACACAACCTGAGGGTTTGAGTTGAAATACTGATTACTTCTGGATCATATTACTCACAGATTTAATAAAACACTCAGTTGTGACGACTCAGCGGTCACGCTACAAAGAGTCCAGTTTGATCTGAGTGCTGTGATTTAGAGATCATAAACTTCAGCTCCAACAAAGTAAGTACAACACGGTGTGATGACTACGACAGCGGCCCGTTTGTGAGGAGGATAACGAACTCACAACATCACAACTAATGACAACAACTCATCCTGAGCCTCTGACAATCTGAGCAAATATTCACATTTGGAGATGGAAAGTGATTGATTTTATGCAAACACAGAAACATACATTTCTCGTCCAGCTTCTATCTGGGACCGTTTAGTGTCCAGATTAAGTTGTGAACTTCTGTCGGAGTCACTATTGTTCCTGAACATGTCACATCTGATATTTTCCCACAGTCATGTTGGCTTCTGTCGAGGCGTGTTTGGGTTTTTCTGTCCCTGAATTCTGTCCCTCATGCTCGGCTCTCAAAACATCGGGCCCCTGGATTATTAATATTTATCATTCAAACATCCTGCCGAGAATTATTCTCCTGAATGGGATGAGATTTTGTCACTAGCTGAAAAAATGGGATGTTGTTTATTTATGAGAACTTGGGCGCCATTGTGGGGGTGTGTGGGGAGGGGGGGGGGTCATTATTTGAGTCTCATCCAGCTTGGACGTGACCTTTAACTCATGTGCGATGAAATCATCAATCATATAGAAAAGCAAATAAACTCAGCGTTAATATACAGAGACGACGAGTACAATGGTGTTCAACATGTGTGAGTGTGGAGCGAGGTCACATGACCTGAGGCTCCTCATCAAAGATTCATTTTCACTTCAGATGTAATTCTTAATTAGATGAGCTTAATTGCCTGTGAGACGAGGATCACTTGTGTTTACCCACAATCCTCTTCTAGATCATCTCCCACTGCAGGGATGCTGCCAACCTGCCCTGGAGCTCCTTCTCGCTTTTAATTTCCTCATGAAGCCTTTCAGATCCGATGTGAGCGCTCAGAGAGAAACACACCTCCACACGGGGCGAGCGATGTTGTGATGAGCAATCACTGAGCGCTCTCGTGTTTGCTCTCTCACATCTGATTATGTAACATTTGAAAAAACAGGTTTGTACCTCCAGATTAAAGGTCTTATCAGTGAGATGTGTAGTGAGTGAAATGATAAAGTGAGCTTACAATATGATCAGACATTAAGGAAACATGCTATGTTGAAGTGCTGGCTTCTCTGACAACAATGCAGCAGTCAGTATGTCCTCCTTCTACCTTTAGATTCTGGTCCTGAATGCTCTGGATTTGTTTGGACCAGAGAAGGGAGGCGGTTTGAAGGCACACTCCACACAACCTATTTGGACGCCCCTCGGTTTGCCAGATATGAGAGCAGTTATCAGGTCAACAGGTGTTGCAGTGATGGAAGTGGGCAAGAGAAGTGGTTCAGATAGAAGTGATTGTACCCGACCTAAAAAGCCTCTGCATGTTTCTAATAAGCTCCACGAGCAGAAACGTGCTCAAACTAGGATCAATATTGGAGATGCTTTTGAAAAATGGAGAGAGGTTAGAACACAGAAAGGTTTACAGACCGATACAGAGCTGGATAAACACTGAAGCTTCAGTGTTCACCACATGGTGACCTGTGTGAGCATCGAGTCTGTTTAAGTTAGGACTGGAGTCTTAAGGTTTTCATCCATCAACCTAACATCGACACTAAAGCATGCAGACACCTGACGCGTTATGGTAAATGTCACATCACCTTTAATTATCTTTCAGAGTGATTTTATGACTTAATAACTTTCCAATAAGTCTGCAGGAAGAGACGTCGGTGAATCATCAAGAATGAGTTTCTCACTTCCTCTGAAGCCAACGAAGCTGCAGCAGTAAAAATGAGCCAATTGAAGAGATCCTGCTGATTAATTCAGCAGCTCAATTTAATAATAGAAGTCGCCTGAGGAGGGCAGAGTTTGCAAAACAACCTAAAAGGTTTCTAAATGTTTGAAGGGATGCTTTGGGTTTCATGAGTTGGGGGTTTTTTGAGGTTTTTATCAATAGTAACAGTCGGCACAACGCCTGTTTGGAGAATACCGCTGGACTTCCAACACAGAAGCTAACTACCAATTTCCACATAGTCCGAAGGCCTACATACAGTATGTCAGCTTCACGGTTTTGCTCCATTGGCATCATGCACCCTGACCCACTGGATCCATTTCTGAGCAGGAGTGCAGCCATGAGCAGCTGTGCACACATCACAGGAGGACTACAAGATCTCAGGAGAACTACAAGATCACGAAAATGTGTTATTTTGTCTTTCTGAGGATGATTTGTTGTTCACTTGGTGCCTGTTTTGACATAAAAATGATATGTGTTTTATTTTGAAAATGACTGACTTCCTGTCCGAGGTCGATCTATTCTGTCCAGTTTGACGCATGCTTGCAGCGAGCTCCGTCAAAAATACACTTGCAGCGCATTTGAAATTGAGCAGAGCGTTGTGGCCCTGTTGGCAACACTCGCTGTGGAAACAGGAACATTGAATAGAGTGGCAGCCATTGGTGCCGTAGTGTGCGCCACTGACGGGAATATGTGGAAATTGGCAATAAGATGTGTGTAGCGGTGGACGACGTCTGCTGCAAAATGTATTTAATCATCTTTCACTTTCATGGTTTCTGTTCTGCTGTTGTAACCGTTTGAGTGCGTGCCTCTTGTTCAACAGCGTCTTGGAGCGCGTTGGAAACTGGAAAGTTAGCCAAAAGTGCACAACCGTGTCTGTGGTTTCCACAATGCTCGTCATTTATTACAAACTTTACCTAAGTATTTTATCATACATGAGGAACATGGCGTTCAGAGGCAAAAGGAAAACAGGAGCTCGGTTACAGACATCCGTCCATGGAAGAAGCGCCGTTCAAACTAAACTTCAAGAATAAACCATTGTTGATTTTGAGTGGTTAAATAAATATCATTGTTTGTGATGACAGTGATTAGTTATTAACATAATGGAGGCACAGAAGAGGAAGAGGATGTGTGGAGATGCTGATGAGCACCAAGTAGGGCTGGGTATCAATATCACGATTAATTGAACATTTTACCTCGATTACGATGAATGAACAATCATTTGTTTTTTGTTTTTTTGCCCTCATAGTTCACTGAAAAGGTCTCTACTGTAAATATGCTCAACTATTAAAGCTGGGGTATTTCTTCAAATGAAGTATTTTGTGGTTATTTGTTGAATATTTCAAACTGAAGGTTTTACCAGGTGTAAATGTTTGTGGTCAAGCGCTATATGATTGCAATTCAATCATAGAAAACACATTTTAATGCCAGGTACATCCATAAGCACTTGACATAGGCTAACAACATTGCCCTGGTTTTCAAAAAAGCCCAACAGAGGTTGTGCGGCGTCGGACGCCTGAAGGCGTTTGGTCTGAGGCCCCATATCCTCGGGAGAGCCTCCTGACAGACTGCTTCACCACCTGGAATCACAGCAGCACCAGCATGGACCGTAAGGGGTTGAAGATGGTGGTGCACATGGCCCGACACATCACTGGGTTTGAACTGCCCACTCTGCAGAAGCTGTACACCCAGCGGTGCCTCAAGAACTCCCTGAAGGCCACACGCTCTCACAACTACCAACGTTAACTGCCGCCCTCCAGTCGAAGGTTCACGACTCCAAAACTCTGACTCTGACTGAGGAGCAGCTTCTTCCACCGGCCATAAGACTTTTAAAAAATAGAAATAACAACCAACTGTAATCTTGAGTATAAAGGGAGTCTACAACGTCATCCAGCACTTCAAAACTCATTTCAGCATCGCCACCACTGTGTAACGTGAGTCACAAATGGATACAGCTCGCAATTTAAAACGACCGTCTGATGCAACACCAGAGAAAGTCTCCATCGGTGAAGTGCGGGTCTCTGATTAACATGACCTGCCACACAACAGCTTTGTAAACATTGCTGGCTTTTCAAAATAAGACGTCTTTCCATTTTCACACTCACCCAAACATCATCTGTGTCTCGGTGTGTTTGTTTTTTGTTGCAGACGTATGGTACAGAGATGAACTGTTGACCCCCACCCCTCAGGTCTCCCTCTCATTGTGTGTGGGGGGACGGGGGCACGACCCCGCCCGGCACAGGATGACATAGGTGATGAGTTTATAGAGGCTGCAGGGGTGAGGCACAGTGACATCACACACGCCCAGTCCAGAAGGAGGATGTGAGATAGACACCCATAATCTGGTTTGTTTACAGTTTGGGGGGTGAGAGAGAGAACTGGAGATAAAGAAAGCAATACATCATCTGCTCACAACGCCACCTTCGAGGCAGTGTGGAGTACAATTTAAATTCTGATTAGTCAGCAGGTTCATTAAAGGTCAAACTTAATAAGATAATCGACAGGATTGTTTAATCTGTAGTCTAAAACCTTGCTGATGTTTCAGGCACATCCAGATGTTTCACCCTGCTTTGTTTTTCTGGTTGGCGGTCGGAGCAGGAGGCCACGACTTTCTCATGGTCGCGGTCCTCTTCCCACCACACTGCCCGTGTACTTTTTGTCATAACCTTCTCTTGACCTCCAACCTTGAATCCCGTGACACTGAGCACATCATCAATCTCACATATGAGTCCACAGGGTCTACATTTAGACCAGATAACCTCAGCACTACAGGTGATCAGCTGACCCCACACGCAAGGGGGAACTCTTTGTGTGTGTTCATTGCGGACTATAACATGCAACCTGTTTTATGTTATCTAAATCTAAAGCCATAGAAATCTACCGCCCCCATAGGAGGACAACTTTATTCATATTTCATTAGCTATCCTAACAAGGATTGGTTCATTAAAAAGGCTCCAGTATGTATTTTTTTTTTTACACTACATCCCGGCGCCTCTGTTGGCTGCGGCCTCATAACAGCGGTGTCCTGAGGTTTAGCGACCAGATATCAGAACATGCTGACAGAGAGAGAGAGAGAGAGAGAGAGGGAGAGAGAGAGAGTGAGAGAGGGAGAGAGTGAGAGAGGGAGAGAGAGAGAGTGAGAGAGGGAGAGAGAGAGAGAGAGAGAGAGAGAGAGAGAGAGAGGAATCAAAGCATGGTGAGTTTGAAAGAATTTTGCAGCTACAGTGCAAAGTAAAACTGAAATGAGCAAACACAAACGCAGCTAACAGGCTAACTGCTTCGGAGCGTGAGCGAAGTAGGCGAAGTAACAGACTAATGATCTGTTAGTAGTGAAGTTACTGATCTACCTGCTGTACACAGTTTTTATATTACCGAACCAACCAATCAAACTTTGAGAATTTGAACTTGGCATGTTTTTTATATGTTGGTCAAATCAACAAGGAAAAAATCCAAACTTTTCGGTTATTTTAGAATTTTGGGAAGAAGTCCGATGATTTGGTGGGGCAGTCGGAGCATTTGGGGAGGGATGGGACATTACCCCCACCCTGCCCATGAGAAGAGTCGGGCCTGTTAGCATCACTGACTGGACCATCATGTAGTATTTGTCACTAAATCTGCAACCAAATTTACCTACAAGTAAAAATTAAGTAACCTGAACTGAAACTTCTCATGTCTTGTTTTTTTTGGTTTAAATTGCATTTTTTTCACATGCACTTCAAAGACAAGATTGTTCCTTTTGCATCCAGAAAGTAGCAAATGAAGTATTTCTATCACTGTTTGTAAAGAAAGCGAGTGTTTTAAAGGTGCTTCATTAATAAACCTTTCCTGACTGACGTTCTGTCCATGGAGCAGGACTCTGAGCCCACACATCAAGAATGAGTCCGTCTGTGACCTGCTGTGAACTTACACTTCCATGTCTTCAGAGGGCAGATATGTGTTGACCAGCTTTCTGCTGTTGTCAGATAAAAAACATTGCTGAATCACTTTTATCAGGCTGGAGTACAGAAGAGGGACAGATGTGTTTGGAATGTTTTCACTGAAAGTCTGTGTCAAGGTCTTTTCTACACACGCGTTACATGCTGGAGATATCATGAGTGACCTACATGCTGTTCCTGAGGATGTCTCTGATTGTGGTTTAATGTCACAGTAAGTCAACAAGAGTTTTGATTTTTCTTTTTAAGGAACTTACGTAATGCTTTTCTTGTCTTCTTACCACTCGACGCACAAAATACAGGAGCTGGGATTGCTTCGTCTGCAGCGTGTGAATGTGTATGAATGTGTATGAATGGATGAGTTAATACTGATGGATACACAGCAGCCTCTAGAATAGAATAGAATAGAATTACTTTATTGATCCCAAACTGGGAAATTGTGGAACTCTACCATCAGTGTGTGAATGTGTAGGTGTGACCTGCAGTGAAAAAGTGTTTTGAGTAGTCAGAAAACCAGAAAAGAACTAAGCAAGCTCAAGTCCATTTACCGTTTATCTAACCTGATGTTCTGCTGATGCACTTGCCCAGGAGCCCTCTACAGATCTTGGGCTGCCCGGTTGCCTTAATGGTTCATCCGGCCTTGCTCTCACCACTTTACCCAACATCAAAGCTGAACTGGACCAGTGGACCAAACTCTCTGTACTAACCATCTGATGAATCAAGTTCTGCTGCTTTAAATTTAAAAAATCTGCATTCAGTTTTATTTAGATTTTTTCATTTCCTGTATCACAGCATCATTGCTTTAGTTTAACTCTCACATTTACCTTTTTGCTTCACGTCTGTACTAATCTCTGCACATCTTCCTGCAGGGTTGCGTAACCTCTGACCGACTTTGCCCAAATTTTTAATGCAGCAGACCTTTTTCTGAGGCGCTGACCTTGCACTGAAGCATTTTCTTAAATCATCACTTGAACGTCACTTCTCATTCCCCTCAGGATGTGTCAATGAGTTGGAAACCAGGGAAGGAAGTGCATTGCGATGCATCCCTCCAGTGGTCGGGTTCATGTCACTGAATTTCAGCATAATGAGTAACTTTCCTTGTCACTTTCCCCGAGTTTTCCGGATGACTAACGCTGCAGTGAGGGCTCTTTATTCCACAGACCTGAGGTGAGACTGCAGGAGGCCTGTTTGAGAAGCAGTGGTAACGTTGGAATGACGCAGAGGCAGAAAATCCCGAAGGGGAAAAGGTAGAGACACCTTGTCCAGGCTGAGACAATGAGGAACAAAACCATTCTTATTGAGTCAGGAAGTCGCAGAGAGGGAGCGAAAGGCTGCTGAGTCAGAACAGACAGGTAATCAGTGAGTTATTTTACGAACCAGCACCCAGCACGACTTCTGCACAGACTTTACTTCAGCCTGCTGCATGCCGGAGCCCGCCGCTGTCCGTGCACAGTGCTGGAACAATCCTCAGAGGAGACCCCCCCTCTGTGATGATGTTATCATAAACGCTGATTAAGTCCTTTATCACAAGCACAAGACACACAATGGGGGAAATTGTTTGTTGCATCGATGCCAGGAACAATAAATGTGAAGGCTGCAATACAGGAAGTGAACCGCTGAGGAGGTGTATGTTAGGATCTGACCATGTGGAGCTGATAGGTTGATATTTTAGTGATATTGAGTGGATTTAGGTCCGATTATAAATATGACGCAATTCATTCAATTCACCAATTATTTTATTTTATTTTACACTCTGTTATTGAGAGACGCGTTACTCAAAATACACACCTGCACCAACAGGACCTGTGGACTGGAGAGAGTGAGGCCGCTACACAGGGAGCGCGCCAGAACTGCTGGGGTTTTGGTGCATTGCTCAAGGGCCCCTTGGCAGTACTCTGGAAACGAACTGGCACCTCTCCAGCCACCAGACCAACCTCCATATTTTGGTCTGCACCCAGACTTGAGTTAGTGACCCTAGTGACCCTCGGGTTCCCAAAACAAGTCCCTACAGACTGAGCTAGTGTTGTAGTACTTGAAATCAGTCTTGGTCTCCAGATTGGTCTAGAGACCACTTTTTGAAGGCCTTGGGTTCGACTTGGAGTCAAAAGCATTTTTACTCGGTCTTGTCTCTGTCTCAGACTGGGCGAACTCCGGATTTTAAATCAAGACCTCCACTGAAAGACTGTTTTCCCACGTCATTACTGTGATTAGAGGGAAAAACACCTCTATCTTAAAGAAGGAAGAACTTCAATTTATTTTGTAGATTGATTTTTATCCCCCTGGTTACAGACGCAACCTTCCCGGTGTTACAGTGAGTGACACGCCCCCTAAACACAAGATGATGATTGTTCAGTGATATTTATGTTCTTGGTCTTGTCTCGGTCTCGCCCTAGCTGCCTCGGTCTTATCTCGGTCTCAATCCCTACATGTCTTGGTTTTGTCTCGTTCTCCGAGCACTCTGGTCTTCGGTATGTCCTGGTCTCGGGTAGTGTGGTTTTGACTACAACACTACTTTGAATGTAAGTGTGGCTGGTTGTCTGTCTCTACATGTCAGCCCTGTGTTGTACTGGCGACCAGTAAGGGGATTTCCCCGCCTCTCGACCAAACTGGAAAAGGGGGTATTGATAATGGATGGATGAAATAATGGAGTCTGTATCTTAAACATCAGGATGAGTTTGTCATCCTCAGGATCTAAAGGTGCTGACGGACGCATCCTCTTATCTTTAAGAGAGGAGCTCTTTGACTGCAGCTGCTCGGACTCAACACCTGCTGTCACGTGGTCGACTCCTACGGACGCCGAGACCTCTAGTCTGTGGCACGCTCTTTGTCCAAGCAGAGGAATGTGTGTTTGTTTTGTGTGTGTGAGGTTTCTTGAGAAATAGTCCCCCAGACATCCTCTTGTGTCTGTGTCGCTTTGTGCCTCTTATTCAACCTCCTTGTAGGCAGGAAGAGGAAGCAGAGAGACCGATTGTGTTTTTGAGACAAACACTGATCAGAACTTGTCCAGAGTATCCCTCCTTTAATGATACATGAGGTCACGAGCAGAGCATTATGTGACGAACTCTGCGGAGCACTTGAACGTGTCATGATGACTGAACACAGAGCGTAACAGTGCTTACTCTGAGGTGTGCCGTTATCCTTTCTTCCATTGTCCCAACATTTTACTCATAAACATTTTATCTTCCTAAATCACTATTCGGCCTTTTGATCTATTCTTCGTCTCAGGTCAAGTTCAGGAATGTGCAGCTTTGATGATACAAGACGCTGACTTATTTGTCCAGCTGAACACCCCAGGACGCTGGTCCACCCCGGAGGATTGTGACCCACAGCAGAGACATGGGCCCCTGATCTGTGGAGACCGCAGCAGCCAGAACAAGGGACAAACACTCTGAAGACCAACGCACAGCCTGCAGATTTTTCAGCTTTAAAGAGATGAATGTCGTTCATCAGCTCTGCAGAGCTTTACAGCATCTCAAGCTCGATTGGTTTTACAGCCTCCTACATTACTGTTTGGTTCCCTCTTAATGATGTCGACAGGATTTTTTTAGCACCAGACATTTTGTTCAGCAATAGCAGAAAAAGCAACGACTGCGTCACATGGACTTCAGTGTCCCTGTTATGAGCTGGATCCTGGTTCTGATCATATTCAGGATCTGGTGTTCACATGCACACAGAGAAACCTGGCTATTCATATCCGTGTATTCATGATAAATACTCGTATCCATGTTTATGATAACTGCATCTTATTGCTGCAGGCTCCTCTTTAACTTGTTATGATTTAATTAATCTGGGAGTTCAAGCAGTCGGGCTAAAAGCATCGACATCCTGTAGAACCTGCTTCCAGGTCTTTAATTTTAAGGCGTTTTGACATCAGGCACGATTGTACATTTGTGTATGTTCACAGTCGGATACAGCAGGGGGCAGTAAGCACACAGTTTGTTTGCAAGTCCTCCAAAAAGAAGAAATAAGTAACCATGGCAACCACTTGCAGGTTGAGTCCATCCTGCTAACTGTGGAGGTTTTTGTTATTTGCCAAAAAACGACCCTCTTCCTACTTCATAATCTACCGTGCAGCTCAGAGAATGAAATGGGCCCGTGCTGCCGTCATATAGCGGTCCACTCCCTGTTTGAGCACGGTTGCGTTCACATCTCCAGCGGACTGTACTTGAGTACACATGAACCAGGCCCGAGACCCCCTCTTCCAGTGTTCACACTGATCAAATGAACCAGACTTTGGGGTGAAGCGTACACAGATCCAATCCCGGGTCCCTAAA
Source organism: Labrus mixtus (assembly GCF_963584025.1). NCBI lineage: Eukaryota > Metazoa > Chordata > Actinopteri > Labriformes > Labridae > Labrus > Labrus mixtus. The sequence continues at coordinate 22,733,211 of NC_083625.1, read as the reverse complement.
GACATCAGCTCATTGAGTTTCAAGTCATTCTTCAATAGATTCCAGGCTGAGGGTGCAGAATACCCAGAAGCACTTTTCCTAATTGCTCTCCGAGCGTTTGGGACAGAGAGCATGAAGAGGTCCTGAGAACGCAAAGAAAACTGTCTGGTACTTTTCTACGTGATAAAAACACAGAGATAGTGAGGGAGCAGAGCAAAGATTGCCTTATAAATAATAATATAATAATATATATATATATATATATATATATATATATAAAGATGTACCAGTGTGCGAGCCTACGGGTCCCCAGAGCATGCCGTCCTGCCCGAGAATACAGCTCACAATGAGTCAGAGCTGTACAGTTTGTAACGACCCTCGAGGATGCACGGTGGGAGACACTGAGCAGAGTGTTAACTTTAAATTAACGAAAAGAGGAACATGAATAATTTTGATCTTGTGGTTGAGGAATTCCACCACGCCTTACAATCCTTCGGGGACGCACAATTGGCTCATCTACATAAAAAATGCAATATGACCTTTTCCGTTAAGCCAGCCTCCACAACACCACAGAGGAAGTGAGGATTCAAGAAAGCCTTTCACATAAACCGCCGTCAGTGACCTTTACTGCCGCTCTGAGAGCCTCCACACCTTCGTATTCCTTCATTATGAGTGTGTTGTCAGTGTGAGTTATTCCTGCAGCACCTGCTCAATAGACACCCAGCTGCTCGGTGTCATTATGAAGGGAAACCCCTCAGTGCTGGAAAGATCGAATCGCTCTCTCAGGTAAATACATTCACACACACATAACACCTGAAAACAGCCCACATCATACAGCAGCCTCTGGCCTTCTCGAGGCTCCCTGGGGTTTCTGCACAGCTTCAATGAGACTGTCAGGCTCAAACCTGCAGCACACACATGCACATCCTCCTACATCGCTTTAATAAGTAAAAGTGCAGCATGCTCCTTCGTATTGCCCGGGGGCGTGTTGCTTCTCCACATACATGTGAGGTGTATTTTTAGAAAACGGTGCCTTATGGCGGGTGTTGCGTGGGTGGATGTGAGGAGTTACTTATAACCCGGGAATCAATGAGCCATGCTCATCGGGAAAACAACAACCACACATGCATGAATCAGATTTGTCAGCAACACACACATGCACACATTCAAGCAATGGATGTGTGTGTGTGTGTGTGTCTGTGTGTGTGTCTGTGTGTGTGTCTGTGTGTGTGTGTGTGTGTGTGTGTGTGTGTCTGTGTGTGCGCATGAGTGTGTGTGCGTGTGTGTGTGTGTGTGTGTGTGTGTGTGTGTGTGTGTGTGTGTGTGTGTGTGTGTGTGAGGGAGATAAACCCCAGATGCACCCGCTCCATACACTCTCTGCACAGGAAACCCCAGCGTGCAGACAGAGCTCTGCGTGATGCTGCAGCGATGTATAATTCACAATTTTAAACACGGATTCTCCTTTTTCCCTCCATTCACACAGTTTTCATGGCGTTCAGAGAGCACTTCTGAGCTGACAAATGGATGAGGCAGAGCACGTGGATGTGCGTTATGTCGTGTCAGCGAGCAGCAGATCCAGCTCAGAGCGCAGGTTGAACATTTTGTCCTCAAACCAGCCTGTAATATTCTCCTTCACTGACATTTTAAAGCCTTTTTTGCTGATATGTTGCAACACTGTCCATGTATTTCATGTGTACTTTCTTGCTGTGTCGTGTTTCTGTGAATGTTTCTTGTTCTCAGGCAGGTTTGTGTGTTATTGTGGCCCCTATTCAATTATTCCCTTTTCTTCACTTTTGCAGGTGAGAGATCACTCAGCGGGGGGAAGCCCTCCTCTCAGCGTTCATCCTTTAATCACTCGCCCATATTCATTATTCAACTCCCACAGATGATGAATTATTCAACACTTAGATTTCCACATGAGAACAGTGAGAGAAGACACAAGGAATGCCTGTTCCCCGTCTCTCCCACACCTCTCTCTCTCTCTCTCTCTCTCTCTCTCTCTCTCTCTCTTCCCTCCCTCATACACCATCATCAATCTGGCACAGCGAGGAGGAGGAGGATGGGAGAAATCACCCGTCTCCAATATGCGTGCATGTTCTCCCTTTGAGGTGTATGACTGTAAACTGTGACATAATTGAATTACTATTCATAAAGGAGGGCAGCTGGGAGAGAGCTCAACATCAACAGAAAAATACAAGCGTCCACACTCCTGCAAAAAAACTCAAATAATCAAAATGTTTCAGCACCTCTTGGGTCGAGGTTGATACCAGATTTTTTTAATTTGAGATACTAGGATTTAAACTCTTGACGATTACGTCATGAAAGGGTCTGACGTCAGTTGTCCATGCCTACATTAACCACCAGAGACGAGGGAGGAGAGTATTAACGGCGACCGGCAGCAAGACGCAACCGGATAGTTAAAATCTGACCCGGGCTGTTTTGCTGAAGAACAGACGATCCATGTTGTTTGTCGCATCTCTCCTGCCATTTCTCAACCCCTGTATTTATGTTTTTATGTTTTGTTTCTCTCTGTGCAAAGCATTCAGAATAGTAGCATGAACTGTTGTTTACATGAGGTCACCTGAGGTGGTGCGTTCCTCCGCTGGGCACGATAATCTAAATAAAACTGTGTAGTATGTGAAGTGCCCTGATTTTCACATCTCATTGTGAGTGCATGCTGGAGATTATGGAGAAGAATATCTGTTAAAGGGGATATATTATGAAAAATCCACTTTTAGTGTTTCTGAACATATATTTGGGTAACCTGAGTGTCTACTGACCCACAAAATGTGAAATAAACCCATCCAGTCCTTTGTTTGTGGTCTGCATAAGTCTTACAACACAGAGACAAATGCTCTGTTTCAAATGTGCTCTCCTTGTGATGTCACAGTGGGATTCTGGTAAAAAAAAAAAAATACCCTCCCCTCCCCTGGTATCTCCACCCATGGACTCCACCCCCAGCCTAGAACAAAACTTTTGCGCAGGTCCACTATTTTTATTCTCACTACAGAGGAGTGATGTCTACCAGGAAAACTCAGGGGGGGCTCATTGCATTTAAAGAGACACACACACCAAAACGGAGCGTTCTGAGAGAGCTGGTTTCTACAGGGTCACAAACCTCCTCTGGTGCTTGATTCATGTTATATTTTGATCAAAGCACAGCACAGATGTTTCATTTAGACCACAGGGGACTGTTTGAAAAGGTGGAGGAGGGGGATAATATGTCCTCTTTAAGATTCTTCTTCTGCAGGTAGCAGATTTAAAAATCAAAAAACGATCCACCCCTTCCACTCGGCTGGATACGGGCCCGCATGTTGATTACTTATTAATCCAGCACATATGGAACAAAAAAAAACAGTTAATCTTTAGGAAATCGAGAACTAGCAAGATATTGATGTTGTTTGTCTGGAACTTCGCAGAGATAAGTAAGACATTGATATCCATAGCTACTCTTTCTTAAAAATGTCCCTGCTTGTCTCCTCAGATCTGATAAAGCCATCGTGCAGTATGTCTTCCTCGCTGCAGAGATTGTAGCGAGTTGGAATTAAAAATCGATTGGTTTGTGCGTGTGCAGCTGCTGCCCTCACACCTCAAACAGTGTTATGGTGTCAGGAACTGCTGTCATACTTCTGTGTTACTGCGTCCTCCGGGAGCAGCATGCACCACTTTAATGTTATGTCATGTACAGGGAAGGGGACTACTTTTATTCATTCATAGCAGAGCGATCACGCCTCATAAATCCTGGTTTCACACATAGATCTGACAGACACTTTAACAGATGGCATCGCTCTCTGGAAGCTGAGAAATGTGCTCTGCTCCTTGAGGTGTGAGTGGTGTAATCACTCTGCAGCTGCAGCAGAAATACACAGACTTTCACCTCCTTACACTCAGCCTTACTGCAGGCGATTTAAAGGTAATAAAAAGTGGATTATCGAGCAGATCTGTAGAGGTGGTAACTGTCCTACAGGATCCTGATCGCAGCCCGGGGATCTGGCAGTGTGAGACGCTGGCACAGAGGGAGGCGCAGCGGGACTTAAGGGATGACTTCCTACTCTGCCATGCATGCGCCCACACAGACAATCTGCCACTATAATGATATCAGACAGAGCCTCCCAGGACCCTCAGAGCTGCTACGCCCTTTTTTGGACTTCCTCTTTTTTGCCCCAAACTGGAGAGAGACAATATCGCAGGATATCACAACAAACTCATAAGAATACACAATACAACTCTACTAATCTTTATGTACAGATCCCCCCTAGACATGTAGAACCTGTACTCAGTGGTCGTGATCTTCAGCATGTGTGTGAAGTTTCTTGTTCTAAATCCACTCTGATCCTGTGTCTATAAACCCCTCTATTTCAGTCCTGCTCAGAACAGGCTGTTTCTGTGTCTGTACCTTTAAATGTAAATGAGATGTGTCTGACCACGCCCCCTCTCTGGAAGGGTTTGGGTGTCTCGGGCTTTCTCGCTCCATGCCCTATTGTTTACGATGAGAAAGCAGACTCAGAGGGCAGAACAAACACCTAGCTGTGGGAGTGTCACCCACCTGGGGGAGGGGCTACTGCCCTTTGTGATGTCATGAAGGGAAAATCTCCAAACGGCCTGTTTGAGCACACATTTTCTGAAAAGTAGAGCAGGCAAAAGACGGAGAGGATGAACTTTTCTCATCATTGGGGGGTTTGAAGACAGACTAGAGACACACGTTAGAGTTAGAGGAAAATGGAAAATTTTTACGCCGTCTTGTCTCAGTCTCAGACTGGGCGGATTCCAGAGTTTAAAACATCGAGGTTAGAAGGACTCACTCTAAAAGAACAAATAACTTGATGTCATTTTATAATTAGATTTTATTCCCTGGTTACGGCAGTGAATAATCCTTGTCACTAAATCTGTTATTTTCAACGGCTTTGTCACATAAAAGACGCCTGCGCCGGTCACACCTGACTGCTTCCAACATCGTCACCTGTTTGGCAACACATTTACAAACCCATTGATAATGTTCAACTCACTTCATCATCTATTCATGACTAATATAGGATGCAACGGCTCATTAGATCACCTGCCAACGTGTGACATCATTAATATTTGACCAATATTTCACTACATGTTGACGACTCTGTTCTCTGTCGTGTTTAAAGTGTTACGGAAGTTAGGAGTGATATTAATGAACTGAACTCAGGACGTTGCTGCTCAGACGGAGCGTAAAGCGGAAGAAAGCACAAGGCGAGCTGTCTCAGTGACCGGCTTCTCCATGACACGTTCACGTGACACAAGCTGTGATTCTCGCAGAGAGCCAAAGATGACTCCCGCTCCGTCTGCTCTGACTGACACTGGTGAGGGAGACAGGTAACGTCACGCCATTCATACAGTCTTTAAAAATCAGAGTGAGACAGGACATGCTTTAGAGCCTCAACACAGGTATAACCCAAATATTCTCAACAGTTATCAAAGCCAGAGAGATCCTTCATTTTAGAGTTGTAACGGGACGTGTCTTTTCGCAGTGGCTACCATGACAGAGGACAGACACGACATGTTTATCGTTGCCGTGGAAATAGTAAATGTTACGCCAAAGACCACTGCTAAAGAAGCATAAGCTGCTACTGAAAGCTACCATACTGTTGCTGTATGTGCTGCTGTGATAAAAAACGGCATGCATATTATACTCGGATACATTAGCTCGTCTGTAAACATAATCTCTTCCTCAGGTCGTCTAGACTACGGTAAACTCGGAGGTCGTTTTTCATAAGGGGTGGTCGGGGAGTAGCAGAGGAGAACTCCCATGATTCCCTGCCAGCCTCGAAGTCATCCTTTGTTTTTATTTTGATCGAGAGCCCCCTGTTGGTGGATTTTACATACTGTGTGTCTAATATGAATTGTTAATAAAATTAATAATATACCACAAAGCCAAACAAATGAACCTGAGGAGTATCCTGTGTGTCTGTGGATCCAGAGTTGTACACTGACACCCTGATATCGGTGACATTGGCTGCGTTTGCGGCCCGCATAACTCACTACTGACTAGTTTTCAGATGTACCACCAGGCAGTAAATGTTTCTCCATGCCGTGTATCCGCTGAGACAATGAGACAGGATGCAGAGAGCACTAAAGGAAACACACAAGTACATCCGCCCTGCACCGCCACCAGTCAATTAGCAGCCGTTAGTTTCTATCAATAACCTACATAACTATTATTAGACAGGTTTTTGAAAGCTTAACCAACTTAAATAATGTAGCAAAGTTCTGTTACATTCCCTTTATGATAGATTTCTGTCATGTGTCATGACTGCTCAGGTGTATCATAACGCTCTGTATCCATGTAGGAAGAAACAGAGCAGATTAAATATATATTTGTGGGTGTGATCTGAGGATATAACTTATATTACTGCAGGTCCCTATCTATAAATCTTAAGGCCCTGACCCACCAAGCAGACGGCAGACGGTGTCGCCTCACGTTGCCTGACATGTTGGCCAAAAAGTTGCATTTGAACACACCGTAAAGACTACAGCCAACGGCCAGTCACCACAAACGTTCTGTGCATGCGTGAGAGGAAATAACTCTCCATGCCAGCAGGAGGCGGTAGTCTGTTGTTACGGAGCAACTATAGGACAGACGGCCGACAATCTCCTTGGTGTGTCAGGTTTTACCACAGGTCTTTAGTTTTACCACATATTTTCCTGGTAGCTCCTGAGCTCTCAGGTCTTGTAGGTTCCTCGGTATTGTTAGTAAGGACGGCCTGCTGCTATGCTCCCTGACACACCAGCCTCCACCATCAGACTGTATCGTCCCCACAACCACCATCGTCCTCATTCATGCACGGCCTGCTCCGACCTCCACCTCAGCAGCAAAGAAGTGTGGACAACAGGAACACGAGGAATACAAAGGAGAAATCCTTCCTGCATGTTATCACATATGCTCTTTTGTGAGGCGTCACGAGATAACACTTGTTGTGAATTGGCGCTTTACAAATAATTATGAATTGATTGATTGATAACTTGCTATAGTTTACTAAATCCGTTCTAGGCCTCTTGAACACTGTATGATATTACTTCCTGTTTTATTTTCATGATACTGTTATATTCCTGAGTTCTCTGTTGGTCTTCAGTGTTTCCTGTTTTATTTTGTAGGTCTTCCCCCGGTGTTTCATGTCAAGTTTTACTTCCTCTTGTGTGTTTTCCCTCCACTTTGATCGTCCTCATCTGTTTCACCTGTCTTGTCTGTCACACCTGGTGTTAATGACCACACGTCTATCGAGGCTCTGTGTTCAGTCCCTTCTGTGTTAGTTCGTCATACATCAGTCCCAGAAACGTCTTTCTTCTTCTTTCAACACTTGTGTCGTGCTAGCTCAGGCGCAGTGGGACTATAAATAGCAAATCAGCTAAAAATTCAGGCATCCAGGGAATTGTGTCACCCTTTCTTCTCTCTTCTCTCCCCCTGAATCGCTCACTTCCCCAGCTTACTCATCAATAATGTATGGAGGAACTCCCTTTAAAGATGGTTTTACTGCAGGCTGCTACTTCTTTCTTGGAAATGAACAAATGTATTCATAAGAGATGAGTAAGAAGAAGTTAAACAGCAGGATGCGATGAAAATAACCCGAGCTTTAGAGGTGACACGATGAGATGGGATGAAAAAAAACTAGTTGAGAATAAAGTCAAGACACGTTTCTGTGACTTTGGTACAATGCTGTTATAGTTCATGCTTAATTTAGGCAAATATTCATTACATAACGACCCGACAATATACATCGACATCTAAATCTGCCACAAACTGCCTGAATGCAAACCAGCTCGAGTTCATCAGACTGGAAAGGCCAGAGAGGGATTCTAGACGGCACCGCAGTCAGATTCGTTGACATGTTTGCCAGAAGCGAAGCCCTCCGTGGCATTGACCTCAGCCATTTTATTTTAGTCGGTCAAGGTTACGACCTCTTTAGTAACCCCTTGGCTCCTCTGAGCATCGTTTCAGGGTCATGGCTCTGTCACACAGAGGAAAAGATGTTCTGCTGTGCGGAGAAAAGTTGGAAAAAAGTCGACGCGGTTTGTTGTCGAGGTATAGGAGAAGAGATTTGATTTCACTCCGGTAATAAAATGCTGATTTGTGAATTACCTAAAGGGAGGACCTGTTGGGACGTAAACAAATAGAGTATTCATACATAAAATAAACTCCTGAAAATTTCCTGAAAAATTTAGGGTGGCAGACATCTAGAAATTTGTAATAATAATAATAAAGCATCAGGAAAAATGTAAATTGTTCACTGGCTGCAAAGCGACATAACTTTCTGTGAAGCCTCATGGAACAACAAGAGTGAATTTAGACTTAAAGGCAGGGTTGGTAATTTTTGAGAACTAGCATGATTTTGAAAGTAGCATTCCCTCAGTGCTCCGTCTGCACCCACCCCCTTCCCTCTGTGCTCCCTCAAAAGCCACGCCCCTCACTGACATGAACGGGCGCCATTACTCCAGAAGAGGACCTCAGCTCATCTCTTGTGTAGAAACTACGTCGTCTCAAGTCTCATTCAGCGGTAAGTAAACTCACAGTATAAACTCCGTCATCTGTGACGAGCTTTGAGTGTGAGCTCGTGCATGCATGGGGTAGAGAACGAGCAGGGAGACAGGGAGGCTGTGATTGGTTCATCAGATTGGTACATCGTGGCAGACATTGGTCTAAGTTCTTACAGACTTACAACTGATACAGATGACAGATTTCTTTGTTCCTTTTTCAGAGAACATGAGTTATTAATGTCTGTCAGGACCTAAAGACAATTTCAACCAAAATCTTCAAAAGTGGATCTGGAGAAAATTACCAACCCTGCCTTTAAGGTGGTTTCACATTAGGGACCTGGATCCGAGTACACTTGACCCCAAAGTCTGGTTCATTTGATCAGTGTGAACACAAGCCTACCATACTCGTGTCCTCAGGTTCAGAACGATGTTACTGATGTGAACGCAGACCAGCGGGGGAGAGGGGGGCAATAATGCACTGGCATCGAATTAAACAATCGTGCTGACGTGAATGGATCTGAAGGACTTTGACAAAACATGTCCTTTGCTGTCATGGTGGACAACAATCAGGAGTCTGTTTTCCAATGATTCAGTAGGTATGTCGAACGAGACATCAATGACAGAGAGATGGGAACCAAAGGAAAAGCTCCAAAATAGATTAAAGTACTTCAAAAAACAAAAACATCCCGAGAGCATTTGTGGGAAAATGACCGGAGACGGGCTTCACACAGGAAATTAATACTGAACTCACCATTAACCTTACATTAATTTCAGGCCGCTGGCAGCTTGTTTGGATGAGTCTGTCACTCTGTGAGGCTCGTTAGTACGAACCTGCCCCGTTCATCCTGCACATGGACAGCAAACTGACATGACTTTTAGAAAAATAATCATGAATATCACTCGGCTCACTCGATTGGTACGTTAATAATTCACTGTGATTGCTCATGAGAAGACGTAGTTCAGAAAATAAACCAGAAGAAACCTTTTAAAGGGAACCATGAGGTCAGACGGTCACAGAGAGTGAAGGAAGTGAATCAGAATTAAAAAGAAAAATGGGCACAGATGAAAGTCTTCCTTTCAGTCCGTGGAGTCTTTGCTTCTGGGATTAAGAATGCCATCAGAGTGGGAACCATAACTGGGCAGAGAATAAAACGATGTCCTGTGTTCTACAAACCAGAGCCCGACCGATGGATATTATCATCTCCAGTGACTATCAGTATTGGCTAATTTTATCTCAGATATGCGCCGATATTAATCAATTTATTCACCGCTCAAATATCACGTACATGCTCAGTTACTCTCCAGTTGAGAGACCATCTTGTCTTCTTTATAAATATTTTAAGTGTATATATAAATATATATATAAATAAAATAAGTGTTTGATAACTGAGGGATCAACACAATAAATGTGTATTTCTATATCTATCTATCTCTAAAGATTGAACATAGATATGAGAAAGATAGCCACTATCCCATATCAGTCGGGCCTTTCTACAAACGAGACCTGACACATGAATCTGTCCAATTAGTAACTCTAGAGAGTCAAAGAAAACTTCCGGAGCTTTTTATGACATTGTTGAAATATCCTGAGAAAGGCTTATTGTATTGAACACTTTAAACCAGGGCTGTCAAATTATCAAAATTTATTTTTAATCGCGATTAATCGCATGTTTTAGGTTCCATTATTTAGAATTTAAAATACAAATAGTTAGGATTTTATTTTGAAATTTTGTACTGTCCAAAGCTGAGAGTACTTTACTTCCTGTGTGCTTTTATTTTTAAACAAAGTAAGGCTCAGTAACAGCTCAAAGGAACGGTAACAAAGGTCAATGTGTGATGTCATAAGGTGGATATTACTTTGGACTCGTCAGCTGAGCTGTCTGAGAGTTTGTTAAAGTGAAATGAGACATTCAAAGATGCAGCAGAGCCTCTAAGCGGGCGGCCCAGGTTCAAATCCCACCTGTGGCTCCTTTCCCACATGTCATTCCCTACTCTCGCTCTCTCTCCCCGATTTCCAACTCTATCCATTGTCCTATCTCTACATTAAGGGCAGAAAAAGCCCCCCCAAAAAAAACTTTTAAAAAAAATAGAAGTTTTCAAAATATGATGTCACAGAGATTTGTACTCATCCTGTGTCTGTCATCTTCATGTGTTAGCTGAACCCTCACTCCTCACATGCTACATCACTCTCTTCAAATACACTGAAATCTCTCACAGCACGACGTCTGTAAGTGTCTCCTTCCCTCAACATTTGTATCTGCTAAATGTTGTATTTTTGATGGTGTGTTGCCCTTCTTCTGTCATTATATTGGTGATGGGAAAGCAGATATATGACAGGAAATGAGGGGACAGATGGGGAAGGGAAGGGCGAGCTACAAAAGGTCTACAAGCGGGCACGGCCGAGGCAGAGACTCAGGAGTTCATGGTCAGGGTAAACCTTTAGGCCACCATGGGAGGGAATTTGACCCGCTGTTATTTTACAGTCCAACAACAGTGCAGCTGAGCTCGACACAAAACATCAACCGCTGCTTCATGAATCTGTAGACATCGACACACATGAATGACGTTCTGTAAGTGAGCCGGGTTTTATTCATATCTACCCCGGATATCCCAAACTAACTCCTCGGCTCACCTGAGACAGCTTTATTGTAAAGTCCGATTCATAAAGATTTTCATTTATTTAGAAGCGTTAAGGTAAACAGACTTGAGCTTTTTATGTCTGTGATGTACAGACAGGACAGTGGATGGAGTCAGGAATCGGGAGATCGAGAGAGTGCACAAAGGAAAGGAGCCACAGCTTGGACTCGAACCCAACTGCCCGCCTGGAGGACTACAGCCTCCGTTCATGGGGCACGTGCACTAACCACTAGGCCCCAGGCTCCCCCATGGAAAATGAACTTGAGCTTGTATATCACACCGCAGGTCACACCTACATCACACACTGATGGCACACCGCTCCCATGTTTGACCTCTCCAGTTTCGACCCAATGACACAGAGCTCTTCTTTTACTCTCTTTTGACAGGACAGTGGATAGAGGCCGAAATCAGGGAGAGAGAGAGAGTGGGGAACGACACACGGGAAAGGAGCCACAGGCCGGACCTGAACCCGGGCCGTCCGCCAGGAGGACTACAGCCTCCATACATGGGGCGCTCGCACCAACCACTGCACCACCAGCGCCCCGTAAACTGTGTTTTTAAATACTGATCTCATCAATACATCACTAAAGAACATAATAAGCTGTAGTTATAAGGCCTTCGAGTAGGTACATTTATTATTCTCAAATTATCTTAATGCATAGAGTACAGTTTAATTAAGTTTTGTTTCAACACAGGGGGTCAAAAGGTCCCCAGCTCATTTCCAACCCCCTGCAGGTAAATCCGCTCATGTTCTAAAGTAATCTGGAGATGTGCACAAGCTTTAAAAATAAACAAGAAGTGCAATATTAAAACCCCCTGTGCACCATTATAGGATTTTTATTTATACTCCACCTCAAAAATCGACAAATATTTTCATATTTTAGGGTTAATAACTTTGATCATGTAAATAGTTTATATTATTATCCTACTCTGATATCGATCTTTGCACACTCTTAATGTAAATACTGTAAACTCTCTGCCTCATCTATATAACCCATCTGTTACATAATTACATGTTTTATTATCATGTTTATCTCAGCATGTTTTCATTCCTCGTCCCTGCACTGTTGTCTTATTTTTGTACTTATTAGTCTTTGATTATTTTGTGTTTATTATTGATATTTAACGTTTTAAATAGTTAACCAAGCAAACCTGGCAAATAAAGCTGATTATGATTTTTTTCTAAAAAAGAAAATACACAATTTTTCATTCTCATTTTTATTTTTTGTTCTGTTTTTTATTATATTTTATGTCTTTAAATTAAATACCTACCCTGTGTCAAAGGAGCCTCCTTACACAAGAACTTCACACGATTATAGACTACTTGTGAAACCGGAGTGAATCTTGAATGTTGGATTCTGTGCCAACGACTTTCATAAACAAGAGTCTGGCTCCACCTTGTGACGTTTTTGAGTATTACACCACTAAGCGGGTTTAAGGTTTAAAATATAATTTAGAATAAAATATGGTATTGTTTTTCGTATAATCCTAAAATAACGCAAAGAAGAACATTTGATTCAGAGCAAAAAACGAGATGAAAACGGAGAAGAATGCAAAGGTACAAATCGGTGAAGGAACTTCGTATCCCACAATCCATTGCGATTCCAATGAGAACCAACAAACGATAGTTTAGCCCGCTTCTTTCAAAACGAACGCGGACTTTTTATCTGCATTTATCATTATTGTAGAATTTTTGTTGTTAATAATTCTGTTGTAATATATTATAGTTTGTGTTTTTAGTGTGTCTAACTTCCTCGTCCGGCAGCCGAAGTTCGCGGGGGTAGTAAACATCTCCATGGTAACACTGGGCTCCACCAATCAGAGACGACGCTGTGGTACTACGAAATTGGTTAGTGTAGTTCTTTATCCAAGAGCGCGAATCTAGCGGGTTTTTACTTATAATGAGGTTGATTTCACACAAACTTGTGTTTTCTACAGGAGCATATACCATTGTTTCACACTCAGGTAACTCATGGTTACTCTACCTTTGATGGTTACAACATTATGGCTAATATTAAATCCGTTATGGAGAACATGAATGGGGTTTTTACTTCTGGAACTTAGCGATCACGTGACGACAGAAATTAGTCACGTGACTGAAGCTGCATCATAACCTGCTGAGTGAACTTCCCAGTTTTGAGCGTTTTGAGTCCAGGATGGCCGTGCCTGGGAGTCCCGGGCTGCTCCGGGTTTTGTGGCTGTTAGCGGTGTTTGGGGCGGTGTCCTCTCTGGACTCCGGCATGCTGTTCCCCCGGGAGTCCTCCTCCAGGGAGGTGAAGGAGCTGAGCGGGCTGTGGGGCTTCAGGGCGGACAAGTCACCGGACAGGAAGCAGGGCTTTGACGAGGCATGGTACAAACGACCACTGGCAGAGGTGAGCAGGAGACAAGCTAACTGCAGCCCTGATAACAACACCTCACTTTGTTTCTGTCATTCAGACGTGTTCAGAAAATTCACTTTCATGGAGCACCTTAAGCCCCAAAGAGTAAAAACAAAAGCTTCTTCATAGTCAGTTATCAATTACATTGCGCACAATATAATTATCTTGTGCACACAAGTTAGGTGATAGCTTGAGGAAACATGAGAACCTTCTGATGCACAAAGACATCATCTAACTTGTGCGCACACACAATTAAGATTTGAATTTCTGCGCAAAACATAATATTTTGTGCACACAAGTTAGATGATGTCTTGTGCGCGCCGGATATTTTCTTTCACTTTTTGGGCCTTCAGGGGCTCCGCACATTTTTACTGCCAGCACAAAGTTCACATTATGCAATGAACTTTAAACTTTTAAGCAGCCAACGTTATTATATGTAATTATACGTCAAAATCCCCTCAGAGTACATCCACTTAGCGTGCCACAGGAGGGGTTCAAAGCCACAAATTTGCAGAAACTTGCAGCAAAGAATGAACCAATATGTACCTTTTTATTATCGGTTTGATTGGCACACACTCAGGTGACTCTACAGAATGATAAACACACTACAGTGCCAGTGTTTCCAAACTGTTATTTATCAAGTTTGACCCATTTTTTAAAAGCTAAGTTTACTTAGTTATCTTTCATCGCTTTGCCTCACAGCGGACTTTAGTCGGGTCGTTTGTTTTTTGTGGTGGCAGAAAAGCATTAAGGAACTCCCTCAGGAAAAAAAAATACAGAGGAAATTCATTAAAATGAACATTACCTCCATCTTAATAACTGGGCAGGCTGTTGAGGTGGTGAACCAGTTCAGATACTCGGGGACAATAATTGACAACGCACTCACATTTGAAGCCAACACTGACGCCATATGTGTAAAGGCACATCAGCGTATGTGTTTTAATGGAATACTGAAGAGTTTTAATGTCGACCGTGTTAGGTAAAGGTTTTCTTCTCTCTACTCTGAAAAGTAGAGAGGTTGGAACAAATCTAGAGACTGTGCAGTGAAATAGGCGGCACTAGTTTGGATGAACTCGCCCTCTCATACGGAGCCAGAGCTACAAAAACAAAAAGCACAGGCGACCCTCTGTGACTGCATTCGGAAATGGGGCTTAAAGGGTCCCTTTTAAGTCTCCTCTACAACATCACGTGAACCCTCCACCCTTACGGTGTGTTTTTCAGTTTTTTCTTGTTTTACTCACTGTGGGCTGAACAGCAAATTGCCCCTCCAGATAATAAAGTTGACCATGATTAATTGTTGTTCTTCTTGAGGGTCCTGACCTCCAGGTGTGAATCCAGCTTTGGTTTTAGGAGCAAATATAAGTAAAAGTAACAAAGTCATCTTAAAATCCTTTTTTATTATCATGATCTCTCCCTCCCCCCCCCCCACTTCAGTCCGGCCCAGTGATTGACATGCCAGTTCCTGCCAGCTACAACGACATCACTCAGGACCCGGCTCTCAGAGACTTCATTGGCTGGGTGTGGTATGAACGCGAGGTGGTGGTGCCGGCTCGCTGGATCGCCGACAAAGGAACGAGAATCGTCCTCCGAGTGGGAAGTGCTCACTATTACTCAGTCACGGTGAGTGTTGCATGTTTCTCGTAGATTTAAGAGATGGCGCTCACCCCTTTATAAAAAAAAAAAAAAAAACCTCGTCATCGTCTTGATCTTTTTTCAGTGGGTGAACGGGGTGAAAGTGACAGAGCACAAAGGTGGCCATCTTCCCTTCGAGGCTGAGATCGGCAGTTTGCTCCGCGCTGACCCGTTGACGCCGTGCAGGATCACCATCGCCGTCAACAACACTCTGACTCTGGACACACTTCCTCCAGGAACCATCCAGCACATGGATGACCACACCAAGTAACCCTCGCCCTTTTTCATTTCAACATAAAACCCTGACTTTAGCTTGCATTACTCCTTTACCCCCCAAACTTTGAATCACTGGGAACAATGGCGGCTTGTTCAAGATAGACCAGTAACAACACTCGATTATGACGCGTTTATGAGCATATCCGGGACATGATTTATCGTTATGGCGATGGAGGTCGACCCTGAGGAAAGACCAGCTGAGAACTTGTTTGGACTCAGTATTCAAGTTAAAGAAGACATGATGTCCTTCAGTCTTTTTGAAGGTCTCATCTCTGAATCGCAAGCATTTTTACTTGGTCTTGTCTCGGTCTCAGACTGGGTGGACTCCGGATTTTAAATCAAGACTAGTCATGATCTCCACTGAAAGACTGTTTTTCCACATCACCTTTCCCGTGTTACGGTCTAAGTGAGTGACACGCCCCCTGAACACAAGATGATGATTTTTCAGAGATATTTACGGTCTTGGTCTTGTCTTGATCTCGGAGCTGGACTCGGGTATGTCTCTGGTCTCTGTTAGTCTGGTTTTGACTACAACACTAGACTGATGTCTCCCTCCTTTTGTAGCCAATTTGAACTGTACAGGTTTTTAGAAAACAAACTGTCGTGCGTTTTCTTTGTGGGAAAATGATTAAGAGGAGATTGTGGTGATGCATGTTGCTGCTGTGACGATGCTTCACTTCAGCACCAGACGCTGTCTGCAGCACCGCTCTGTTGCATGGCGAGAACGTTTGTGTCGCTCACTGATCATCATGGCGTTGTTGTTAAGAAAATAAAAGTCACAATGGAAATAGTGTTGTGGGCCAGTTGTCGACCCCTGACTCAAAAACAAATTAGCCACATAAATAAAAAAAGAGGGGGGAGGGGGGGGGGGGTGCATAGTACTGCAAAGATCGCTTTTAAGCCACCCTGGATCACCGCGGTGGGAATTCCCTCGCCCTGACAGCCTTTGACAGAGATTCTAAAAGTAAAATGTTGGTGCACGTCTCCCCATCACTGTCTGCTGTGTTCATGGTTACACTCTTGCTGCTTCAACAGATAACGATCAGCAGTGACTCTTAAAAGTGACATTACATCTTAGTATTGTAACTTCTCCTTTCTCTTCTCAAATCTAAAGTGACACTTTAAACCCTTTTAACTCCATTGGGCCTCCATTGAAGAGACGGACTGCGGAGTATGTGCAGATTGGGGGTTAGACATGTTTGATTTGCTGTTCGGTCACTGGGCTTAGGCGGCGTCTGTGCAGGTAGTCAGCAGCTGTCAGAAACTTAATGCTGCAGTATCCTGCTCTCTTTAAGAGATCTCCAAGTGGGGCGCTGGTGGTGCATTGGTTAGTGCACACGCCCCATGTGTGGAGGCTGTAGTCCTCCAAGCAGGCGGCCCAGGTTCAAATCTGACCTGTGGCTCCTTTCCCGCATGTCATTCCGCTCTCTCTCTCTCCCTGATTTCTGGATCTATCCACTGTCCTATCTCTACAATAAATGCACAAAACACCCCCAAAAAAAGAGTCAGGATAAGGGCTTATCTTGGTTTCTGAAATCAGGGTGCACAAACACAAAACAGTCCACTTAAAAACCCGATCAAAACTGGGAAACTCAAGTCCACATATACACACCCAGCGTCTCCCTTCTGCAGCAACCTGTCACTGAAGCCGTTGTCACATATGCACTCCCGATAATATCTAGATATTTACAGGAGGACTTCTCCGGAGATTCTCCCGACCTAGCCGTTCACATATGCTCCTCACAGTGAGGGACTTTCCCTGTCAGAGGGGTGGGAGATCGGGGGATTTCCCGACGTAAGACGTGACGTAAATAAACAACGCAGAAGTAGCAACAGAGTCCATTACACAACGCTTTCCATCAATGCTATGTGTAATCCAATGGAATGACAACATCCACAAAAAAGAAGAGAACAACATACTGACGAACAGAAAACATAATGCAGCCGTTTAATTACGTGCAAGGAGATCGTAGTGGTCAAGTGCAGACACTTTAGCCGGTCACTATATAAACGTCATTCTCTTTCCATTGGCTCGAATTGAAATCTCTGGAGTATGTGCTGCCACGTTCGGACATCAGCTCACTCGGATTTTCTGCGGATAAAATACTAGGGGTCTGGCCGGAGAAACTCTGGGTAAAGACTGCACAAAAAATGCGTCTGTTTGCGTTCACACATAGCCTAAATACCCTCCGGGTAGCCAAATCTCCAGAGTTTTTCAGGAGATTTCCGTGTGTGTGAAAAGGGTTTAAGTGTTCAAATAACAAGTATGTGATCATTCGACAGGTATCCCGAAGGATTCTTTATCCAAAACATCTACTTTGATTTTTTCAATTATGCTGGGATCCACCGTGCTGTCCTGCTGTACACCACGCCTAAGGCTTACGTGGACGACATCACCGTGGTGACGGACTTCTCTGATAACACCGGTGAATATAATCACACAGATAACTCACCTTCAGAGCATCACCTGCACTGAAGCAGAAATCAGATAAATATGTCTATTGATTTTTCCTTGGTTCCTTCCAGGTTTGGTGAAATACAAAGTGTCGGTGCAAGGCGCCGCCTCGGCCTCTCTGAAGGTCACGTTGACAGACAAAGATGGTCACTGTGTGGCCTCCTCCAGCGAGCCATCTGGCGTGCTCACAGTTGTCGATGTCAAGCTGTGGTGGCCGTACTTGATGCACGAGAATCCGGCTTACCTGTATTCTCTGGAGGTGAGAGGACATGTTTACCTTCACATCTAAATTAACATGTTTGAGCTTTTCCATCTTTTTGTGGAGAATTAAGGATTGAAACTTAAATCTGACGTGTGATGCATCATGGTACATCGAGTCTCTGCTTGTGTCTACACTGTAGTTTGCAAAGTAAAGACACATGGAAGAAGAGTTAATCAGTCTTATCTGTCATTGCATAAATGTTTTTCTGCACCGCTGTGATGTGAACACACTGTAGGCGTCAACTTCCTGTGATTATAATTTCTGCAGAAAGTGATGCAACACAAAACATTTCTGACATTTTCCGCTCTGATATCGAGGTTCGAGTTCTAGCTTCCAATAAGGGGTCGACATCAGAGGACGTTTATGCTCTTCCAGTCGGCATCCGCACGGTCAGCGTCACCAGCAGCCAGTTCCTCATCAACAACAAGCCTTTCTACTTCCACGGGGTCAATAAGCATGAGGATGCAGATGTGAGTACCACTAGAGGGCAGCATTTATCCTACAGAGCCAGAAGTCAATTCAAAGAGATTCACACAAAGACATCAGAAGCATCACGACAGAGAGAGAAAGAGACATTAAAAAGAATATTTCAGAGTAAATATAACAAATAAAAATTCCAAAGAGAAGATCAAACATTAGTAAAAGACAAGTGCCAAAAACAGCTTTTGGATCTTTAGGATACATTATATTATTTCAAGATGATGAGACAGCTCTCTCC
This sequence comes from Labrus mixtus, assembly GCF_963584025.1. Classification (NCBI taxonomy): domain Eukaryota; kingdom Metazoa; phylum Chordata; class Actinopteri; order Labriformes; family Labridae; genus Labrus; species Labrus mixtus. The sequence goes on along the minus strand of NC_083625.1, from coordinate 22,714,375 downwards.
AATGTTTTTAATTTAGACTACAGTACCCATTTTAACCACTAGGGGTCAGAGTTACTTATTGCACCTTTAATTATAATAACTGTAGAGTATTAAGTTTACAAAGTGATTTCCAAAAAACCTTTATATACATTTATAGACTGTACATGCTGGAGCTCTTCAGACAGGATATTGGTTTGGGGGGGGGAAGAGACACAGTTGAATAATCTAATCCTTCCCTCCTGTGTTCACTTTGTGTTGTAGATCCGAGGGAAAGGCTTCGACTGGCCGCTGGTCGTCAAAGACTTTAACCTATTGAAGTGGTTGGGGGCCAACTCGTTCCGCACCAGCCACTACCCGTACGCCGAGGAGATCCTGCAGATGTGCGACCGTCACGGCATCGTAGTGATCGACGAGTGCCCGGGGGTGGGCATCAAAGACATGTGAGTGAGGTCGTTCCTTTCATCCTTTCATCCTTTCATCCTCTGTGACCTTCAGGTGTGTTTGAGGTTCAGATAAGCAGACCTGCTCATGCTCCCCATTTTGAGTGGGATCGAGCGTCTGCATGTCAAGGCGGGAGACTCTTAAAGTGGTCTTCACAGTCCTTGCATTGCTCAGATACTGACTCAGGCTGAAGCTGCAGGTTGAATTCAACTTCATGACGCATCTTTGCACAGAAGGACTGCGGGTTGTGTTTGCAGTGTGTCTCTTTGGTGCGTGTTCTGAAGAGATCTCTTAACAGCCATTGTTTTTGTTTTTAAAGATATTGCATATCGTGATTCTTGCAATCAGTAACTGAAGCGGTTTGTAAAGTCACCCTCTGCTGAGTCGTCTTTGTTCTTCGTACAGATGTTTTAATGGATGACGTCAGTAAGCTGTCGTTTCATAATGTCTTTCCCCTCTCGCTAACACAGACGCAGTTTTGGAAACGCCTCCCTGACCCATCACCTGTTCGTCATGGACGAGCTGGTGCGGCGGGACAAGAACCATCCCTCTGTGGTCATGTGGTCAGTGGCCAATGAGCCGGCAGCTGAGATGCCTCCTGCTGAATACTACTTTAAGTAAGTGCTGGTCATTTTTTTACTCGCCAAGAACACATCCATGTGTATGGAGATATTAACGGTGCTGAACTTTGCACATAGATCTGCAAATGTTTCCAGTATTTTGTCAAATGTGACCAAATTACTCTCATTACTTCTGGCGTCCATGTTTGTTGCTTTTTTTCCAACCAGTGCACTCAAAGTCGTAATTACGACTGCACAACAGGGACGTACGATTTTTCCGAGGAGCACATGAAGGCAGCATTTTAAGAGTTGTTATTCCAACTTGAGCAGTCGATTTAAAAACTCACTTTTTTAAGATGTGTCCGATAACACCTGAACCTAGCGTAGAGAGAGTTTTCAGCGCCTGGCGTCTTTTCCCAAGTGCTCCGCCTTTTTTTTCTGAGCGCTGAAGTTGAAAATCTTCATCAGAAGTAACTAATCCCATTCATACACCACCACTGAAGCAGTGGGAGCAATTCAAGGTTAAGTGTCTTGCCCAAGGACACATTGGACATGCTGCCCAGCTGGGGATTGAATCCTCGACCTCCCGGTTGAGAGGTGACGACTCTACCAACTGAGCCACAGCCGCCCCATTGTGTGGATGTGTGTGTGTGTGCAGGACGGCGTGCTCTCTTAGTGCACACTGGCTCCACACTCAAACTGTCACAGAGCGAATCATACTCACAAGTGCTGCTGAAGTGAGTGAAATCCGATTTTAGTGACATCATTGTGATTGTACTTGATGTGTGCATTTTATTTTTTTTGTCACAGGACGTTAATAAAACATACCAAAGCTCTGGACCCCACCAGGCCAGTCACTTATATCACTGACAGTAACTACGCCAGGGACAAGGGGGTGAGTTCTGACAGCACACGCTTCAATCACTTTAAAGCAAAGTTTAAACCTGCACAGCACTTTGTTTGTTTGGTTTCATAGGTTTGCCCCATATTTAAAGGAAGAATGTGTGACTTTTTGATCCAGTAGATGTCGCCCTTGAGCTCCAGCATGAAACCAAAACAAACTGCTGTTTGGCCACACCTCCTCAATACTCCTCTCTCCTCCAGAGACACACCTCCAACGCTCACAGGCACCATAATTAAGCACCATTTAGCGCAAGAGGTGGAACAAATTGTCCTTGCCTCGAGCTGCAATTTCCTGTGTCCTGCATTGTTGTTAGCATGCTAACATTAGCGCTCTTAGCTCGTAGCTTCATTTGCACATAGACACAGAAGCAGAATCACTCCCATGATTCCCCGCCAGCCTCGATGTCATCTTTTCTTATTGTTTTGATTGAGAGCCCCTTGCTGGTGGAATTTACACACTGTGCCTTTAAATTTATTTCATTAAATGTCGACCCCAGATTTGAATATTGATCACCTCTGTAACCAAGTCTAACACCCGTGATTTCAGATAATAAATCCATTAGACGCCTATATAATGTTAAGTCTTTAGTCCGGCCCCTGATGAGGTTTCATTTGACGAATCCGGCCCACTAGCTAATAAAAGTTTGAGGCCCCTGGTTGGTAGAGATCTTAAATATGGAAGAATGTTTGCAGAAAAGACGCAGTGACACATGCCTCATAGTTCTTGTAAGTTAACTCTATAAGATTCACTTACAGTCCTAACGTCCCCCATGAGGACTAAAGGAGTAAAGCTTAGACTGTTAGCGTGAGACGTTCGGTATCTGTTGGATTTCTGAAGCTTTGGTTGTTGACCCAATGTCACACAGTTGTTGACAAGCTGCAGAACAGTTCACATTCCTCTGCTGTTAAATAACATCTTCCATGGATCATGTAGAACGTAACACCAGGACGGTTGCGGATGTAACTGGGGAATAAAAATGTAAAAAAGTTATTTGTTCTTTTAGTAATAGCTGATCAGTGGTGGTCCTGAACGGTCTGATTTAAAATCCAGAGTCCGCCCAGTCTGAGACTGAGACAAGACAGAGTAAAAAGGCTTTCGATTCAGAGACGAGACCGAGATCTTCAGAAAGTGGTCTCGAGACCAGGACTGATTTTGAACACTTAATTGAACTTCATTAAACAACATTATTTTTCTCTTCTCGTCCCTCAGGCGCCCTTTGTGGATGTGATCTGTGTGAACAGTTACTTCTCCTGGTACCATGACCCAGGACACCTGGAGGTCATCCCCATCCAGCTCAGCACCCAGTTCGAGAGCTGGTATGGAAAGTACCAGAAACCCATCATCCAGAGCGAGTACGGAGCCGACGCCGTGCCTGGGCTCCACAATGTGAGGAATCACACACACACACCAGAAAGCAAACAGTTATAACGAGGTTAAAAGAACGCCTTCAGTTTGAATAATAAAAGAAAATGTAATGCGTCAAACTATTTAACACTAATAAACTACACTGTGACGTCATGCGTCTCTGATCATAAAACCATCCACAGCAACACACACGTCTTCACATCAGGCATGATTGTTCCCTGCTCCCCGCTCTCCCCTCCCCCGCTGCTCTGCGTTCACATTAGTAACATCGTTTGGTACCCGAGTACACCTGTGTATGTTCACAGTCTGATACAGCAGGGGGCAGTATGCACATAGTTGGTTTGCAAATCCGCCAAGAAGCACAAAGAAGAAGAAAAAATAACCATGGCAACCACTCGCAGAGTCCATCCTGCTAACTGTAGATGTTTTTGTTATGAAACAGGCCGTCCTAGGTGGTTAGACATGAGCCGTTTAGAATGACGTCATATAGCGGTCCACTTCCTTGTTTGAGCACGGATGCGTTCACATCTCCCGCAGACCATTTTAGTACGCATGAATCGTGCTTGAGACCACCTCTTCAAGCGGACTCGGGTATGGTACCAAACGAACCGGACTTTGGGGTCATGCATACTCGGATCCGGCCCTGGGTCCCTAGTGTGAAACCACCCTATCAATCTGTCTCCTCCCCCTGCAGGACCCGCCCATGATGTTTACAGAAGAGTACCAGAAGGCCGTCCTGCAGAGCTACCACCGCGTCTTCGACCAGAAGAGGAAACAATACGTCATCGGGGAGCTCATCTGGAACTTTGCAGACTTCATGACCGCACAAGGTGACCGCAGCTTTTATACACGCACCCGTCCTGGTGTGACAACAGTTTATGAAGGTTAGGAAGACGCTGCAGACGCTCGCTGACGCTGCAGTTAAATATTCTGACATTGCTATGAATGAATCATGTAGTCTGTGATTTCATTGCCAAGTAATCATTATAAAATGATCCACGCCTCCACGGGGAGGGCTACCACCTCGCACACGGGTGTGCCATCAAGATGAGTCATGTAGCTGTCGGTAGGTTCAACAAAAGTCTGTTTCATAAGACAGGTTCATGGGGAAGTCATGCACTCTCTTACTAACTGGTGATGTGTCGGGACCAGAACATTGTAAGTTACTGTGTTAAAGTACTTTAAATTGTGACTTTGAACATGCATCTTCTGTTTGTGTCATTAAAACATCAAGCTAATGTTGCCATTATCTTTTGATATGAAGTAGATATGATTGGTGAGGTTAGATAGGGTCTGCAAGTCAATGCCCCAATTGGACCACCCCAGTCAAAAAAGTCTGGACACGCCCCCATTCCAAAGAGACCAGAACAACTTTTTTTTTTTTTAAATGAAGGTCACATATTCTCCTCCTTCAATGTAAATAACTCTCAGAGCTCCTCAAAACATGTGTGTGAAGTTTCTTGTTCTAAATCCACTCTGATCCTGTATTTGATCATGTCTATAAACCCCTCTATTTCAGCCCTGCTCAGAACAGACTGTTTCTGTGTCTGTAGCTTTAAATGTAAATGAGCTGTGTCTGACCACGCCCCCTCTCTGGAAGGGCTCGGGCTTTCTCGCTCCATGTCCTATTGTTTACGGTGAGAAGGCAGACACAGAGGGCAGAACAAACACCTAGCTGTGGGAGTGTCACCCACCTGGGGGAGGGGTTACTGCCCTTTGTGATGTCATGAAGGGAAAATCTCCAAACGCCCTGTATGCCAACAACTGAGTATTTTGTGTTTTAAAAAAAAAAACGTTGCAGAGGTTTAGTGTGGACCTCAAACATCGTAACATGATCAATTATATTTAAATATGGATCAGCATTGTAGATGTCCTTTTAAATTCTGAAATGTTTAAACTTGTGACATGATAAGAGGCTGAACATTTCAGAGGACTTGACGAGCCCTCTTGTGTCTGCAGGGATCACTCGTGTGGTGGGGAACAAGAAGGGTATCTTCAGCCGTCAGAGGCAGCCTAAGTCAACGGCGTTCATCCTGAAGGAGAGATACTGGAGACTGGCCAACGAAACGGGAAAACTACCCGTTTGGACCAAGTACCCCTGCTCACTCTGACCCCCCCACAGTGTGAGCACCGTGGACCAGGAGTCAGGACTGAAACTGTACACCTGATGAGAAAGACAGTTTTACTAAAGCGCACACAGACACAACACTTAAAGAAACGCTGTTCTGCAGAATGAACTAAAACAGTACAATGATCTGGGATTTTAATAACAGCCTGTCCTAACAGCACGCCGCATCAGCGAGTCTGTTATTTACTAGTGGGAGTGTTGTAACAGCCCGTGAGCGATGCTGCGCTCCTCTTTTCCTCTCCGTCGCTCACGTAGATGGGCGAGGAAGGAGGAGGCACCTACACTCTCTTTCCTCCCTCAGCTGAGCTCGTTAGCTATTTGTACAAAGTGGAGATAACGGTGCATTAATAATATCTACGATCCATGATTAAAATTTTGACCTTTGTCAACATCGGAGAAATCTTCATTCAGCCCACTGTGAGTCGTTTATTGACGAGCCTCTCCGAGTGTTGAAATTTGAGTCAGCAAATCGTCAATACAAAGCACCGTACTTCAGTTTGTCCACCTTCAAAATAAAAGCACCGTACTTCAGTTTGTCAACCTTCAAAATAAAAGCTCAACACTTCAGTTCGTCCACCTTCAAAATAAAAGCACCAGATGTCAGACTGTTTGCAAGGGGAAACTGAAATTCTCAGAGCAGACAATGAAATATTTTACTGATTTAATGTGGACAGCGAGCGTGCGAAAATCTGCGTGCTGTCAGGACACGCTGTTAGTCTGAGAGACTTTTAGCACGTGAAAAGTCGCCTCTGCTGCTTTCTTTATGTTGCAATTCACGTTTGATGGACAATAAATATATTTTTGATATCTGTTCCTAAAGAGACGCCTGAGTGAAGGTTTATAAAGTGATTTAGCGTCACAGGATGAACGTCGACATATTTGTGAGGTGTTATGAGAGCTCCACCTCACCATCTCTTCAACTTCAAAATAAACGTTTTAAAGATTATTTTAGCAGTTTGATATCACGACCGAGGTGAACGCTTCTGTCACTTCTGTGCGTTGTTGTTCTGTGTTTGAGCGTCTCTCAAGGATTAAAGAACGTAACAGCTTTAATCAGAATGTGAACGACGATGCTGAAAATAATCAAAGAATGTTTTTATTTTTATATGTGTGTAAATCTACGAACAAAACTCTCTTTACATGAATCAGGATATTAAAGACTGAACAAAGAACTCAACGTGCACACAGTGTTTCTTCAGTCCAAACTTTACTTGTTGATTTGTTTCACTCTTCTGGGACACGTAGAAGACTTTGTGCTGGAACTCAGGAACAGTGACTCTACTTACACATAAAGGTCCAATCAGTGAGATGTGTAGTGAGTGAAATGATAAAGTGAGCTTACTATATGATCAGACATTAAGGAAACATGCTATGTTGAAGTGCTGGCTTCTCTGACAACAATGCAGCAGCATCTGCTCAGCCTGCACTCTCACTGCTCCAGGACTAACCGGGCCTACGGTTACCTGTACATAACGTCGTAATACAGCACATGCATAGATTTATTTTATTATGAAGCGTGCTCAGAATGCAAACAGGCGGACTCGAGAAGAGAAAAAAAATATATATATATATAGTATGCGTCCGCACATCAGAGATCATGACAGCTACTTTACTGACTTTGTGACATGGACTGACTTTGTGTCTTATTCTGAGTCATGTTAGTCAGATACAGACAACACTCCACGCTGTGTACCCGTGCTTGTGCATGAACTATACCGAAGAGCACCTCTTCAAAGCGTGCCAGGGCCAAGGAAGTGTACCGAGCTTGAGCACAGATCGGTACAGTCACACTTGTCAAAGGAACTGGACTTTAGGGGTGAAGTGTGCTTAAGCGAGGTACGGATTGCCAGTGTGGTCGCGCTCTTAGGACCCTGTAATGTAGGTTGGATTAGACGCCTTTCAATGGCGGAGCGTAGAGGGCGTGAGGGAGTGTAGACCTGGATGAGAGTTTAGGTGAGGAGGAGCAGAGTTTTAAATTTGATGTGAGCAGTAACTGGGATCCAGTGGAGGGAGATGAACAGCGGAGTGACATGTGCTGGTTTGGGGGGGGGGGGTTTGAAGAAGAGTCCTGCTGCTGCGTTTTGGATCATCTGCAGCGGTTTGATAGAGCATGCAGCAAGAAGACCTGCCAGGAGGGAGTAGTAACACAAGATCTCTGTTTGGCAGCTCGGTTTGAGAATAACATTTGAGTGAAAAAGTGGACATGGCAGCTCGTTTCAGAGGGAATGTTTTAATGGTAGATCATTTCCACATGACAATGACACAATTAAAAACGCTCTCATGTCAACCGTTTCCACAGTTTTCCCTTGAAGTAAGCTGGATTCAAACAGATTCTCATTTTTTTCGCAGCACCCTCCTACCATTCATGTAACACTTTTTCCATGTAAGAAAATACAGCATTTTTAAAACATATTTGGCAATACAGAAGCAAACCTGGTAAGTTTTCCTCCACAAAGAAATTGAATAAACATTGAATGCTGACACATGGATTCCCAAGCCCTCCAACCCCTCAACTTTTTATAACCTAAAAAAAAAAAAAAAACAGTAACCCAGAATGTTAACAGTCTATACAGATAAAGGGCATAATTAACGACGAGAGAGAGAACATTACAATCATGTAGTTTAGACAGAGTGTGTTCTTAGCTAACAGACGTGTCCTAGCTAACAAACCAAAGAGGAGAATTATAAAGTGGAGTCACAAACGGGGAAGGGGAACGGCCGTTGATCTGACTGGGCGATTTGTGAATGGATCGTCGCGCTGATACTGGAAATCAATTCTTTGGACAATGACCAATTGATCCGATTACATGTTCAGGTCGTTACAGTTTCCATTGGTGGTTTTGCAAGGCTTAATACTGTTGCTCGTCTTTGGCTCGAGGCCTCGTGATCAAACAGAAGGCACTTTTGTTGGCATTGGTGATGCGGCTAACATGGCAGTTAAACCTCCGGGCCTACGTGAAGATTCATGAGAATGCAGGATTGATCTTTTTTTCACATTTTGATCCTTTTTTTTTTTTTTTTTTTTTTTTTTTAAACAGCCAAACATTTCAAACTTTTGACCCTTTTTCTTGAAAGTAACTGCACATACTTAAGTGTAACAAGCGTGCACGTGAGTGGAAACATGGAGCACTCAGTCAGTTTCACAGGACTCGCAGGTGTTGCCACAGTAACCAGCAGGTTGTGTCAGTTTGACCTCCCTAGGTGATGAAAATGTTTTTTGACCTGTGCAAGAAGTGAATCCGTCCGCAGGAGTCTCGTGTTGAATGTGAACACAGAAGGCTTTTACAGAAAGAGCATTGAGATGAAGAACAACCTGATGTTAGCCCAACGAGGCAAAACTGTAAGACGGAAATATGACGGATAATCGCTCAGGGAATGATGAAAACATTTAAATAATCAGATGGAACACATTTATCGGCTTTTCCACTGTCAAAATAACCAATTCATCTCGCCCTACTTTTTTGCAACCCTTCTGTTTGGTTGCCAAGCGTGCCGATCTGACCCTAAAGGCTGGTGTTGGGACACACACCGCATCCGGCTTACACTCCGCTTTACCAGTAAGCGTACAGTCGGCTTGCAAGATCAGGGTTTACCGTACTGAACCGCTTGGTGGAAAAGGGCGCTATATGGTCTGTAAGAACGGTGAAAATATTACAGAGAAAGGGTCAGAAAATGATGAAAACATTTAAATCATCAGATGGAAGCAACATGAGCCTTGTTTCCACAGAGCGGCCCAGTTCAGTACGGGTACATTTATTGGCGTTTCCACAGTCAAAAGTTGGGAATGGTACCAAAGTAACCGACCTGTACCATCCTACTTTTTTGCTACCCCTCGATTGGGGTGCCAAGTGTAAGGATCCGACCCTAAAGGGCGGAGTTAAACGCACTGCAGTCTGTTGATTGGTCGAAAGAATCGTCATTTCCTGTGTGACAGCGGCAATAAAGGACAAACAAAAAAATGCAACTTCTTTAAAATATCCTGAGCCAAGCGTACCGATCTGTACCTTAACGGCAGGGCTAGACATCTAGCTTAGCGTA